>NC_139655.1:34922597-34947597 GCF_951799395.1 Argentina silus | reverse complement strand
GTATGTAATGTATGTATTACATTAATGTATGTTGGATATGTTGGATATGTATCTATCCAACAGTCATCATAAGACAAAGTAATCAATGATCACGCCAGGAGCCATAGGCAGTCGTAATGCCAGTAGGCTTTTTTTAAAATTTTATTTGTATTTTTTAACTTATTTTATTAGCAGGAGAGAACTTGTACAGGGGGGGTAGCGGGGATGAAGAGGTCTCTAGGGTTGGGGTTAGGGTTAGTATGGGGGGGGTAGTGAGGGTGAAGCGGTCTTTAGGAGGGACTGTTAAGATGTAGTCTGAAGAGATGGGTTTTCAATCTACGGCGGAAGATTGGAAGTGACTCTGCAGTCCTGACAGTAGTGGGAATCTCATTCCACCAGTGGGGCGCCAAGACAGTATATAATGTATGTATTAATGTATGTATGTAATGTATGTATTAATGCATGTATATAATGTATGTATTAATGCATGTGTGTAATGTATATAATGTATGTATTAATGTATGTAATGTATGTATTAATGTATGTATATAATGTATGTATTAATGCATGTGTGTAATGTATATAATGTATGTATGTAATGTATGTATTAATGTAACAATAATGAAGGGCAGGCTGCTAGGGGAATCATAAGAGGTAGAACCAGCCCTGCGCTATGGGGCCAGGGAGCCAAGGGGGCCAGGGGGGGCCCAATATGGGCGGACCCCAGGGGGCCAGGCCCACCCAACGGAACCTCTGGGCCCACTAAATCATTATTTACATTTTACATTTTACATTACATTATTTACATTACATTATTTACATTTCAACTGCAGAGCGCAGCTTTGGTTCTGCTTTGCCAGAGGTGCATAGATAGCAGCCTAAATATAGACATTCTCGCTCGCTTGCCTGTGTCATACATGTAATATCCATTTAGAAATAACTCCCTGTATCTATAAACGTTGGGCAGACTTTTGGATCAGTCCAACTTGCGTCCATTGTTTGCATCTGGCACATGTGCTGAGAGGAGCATGCAGCGGTTACTGGTAAATAGGGCAGGGCAACAGGGCATCAAGAACGGAGATCATTACAAGGAAGAGGAAATTAAACAAATTAATCCATGGTATGAGTGTGGGTGTGTTGCACCAACATTGTCCAACTGCGTGGAGTTAGCCTACATTGTTTTGTAAAATTACTATTTTGAAATATAATAATAATAATAATAATAATGATAATAATAAACTTTATTTCTATAGCGCCGTTCAAAACAGTGTCACAAAGTGCTTTACAAATGTGCAGATAAACAAATATGTAAATAATTTATGCACTTTTATGTACTTTCATTTTAGTTTTTGATGCTGCTCTTATTCTTTTAAATGTGTTTTCCTGTTTCTACTTAAATTTGATCTATTTGCAAAGCACTTTGTACACTATTTTAAAAAGGTGCGATATCAATAAAGTTTATTATTATTATGTTTACGCTTACAGAAGAAAACTTTTTTAAAGATAGGCTCATTTCGGGTATTATAATTAATTGGAGCTGAAGCCAGTAGGCGACACTCAAAAACAACAGGAGCTCCATAGTGACTCTGAATAACTGACTGGAGATAGTTTTGAGACGCACTTTTCTTGATGTCTTACTGACGTCTTACTGAGACCCAGTGAGAAAAAGATCCCTATGCTACATCAATGCAACGTACGTGCATCAGACATTTCTCTTAGTTTAGATGTAGTGGTGACATCAATCCGACCCATGTGTGCTGTCTCGGTAAAAGCGCCATCCAAACACTAAAACATGGCTTGTATGGCCTTGTATCTCTTTTGGCAGGTCGTAAGTGAACAGTCAATGACAAATTAGCTATGAGAGAGAGAAATGTGCAGTGCCATATCAATGACATTAGCAGCAGAAAGAAATATCGATTCATTCTGAAGAGAAGAGAGAACGGCACAGACATTGTCAATTCACAGTGTCAGTTCACGGGCATAGATAATGTTGTATTTGTAATGTGGAGGACTGTAAATTAGCGGTCAAACTTGGAGGTTAGAGGTCAAACTAAGTCGCAAACTCCGGTAAGCCAATACCACAAGGTGTTTCAATTCTGCACATGAAGTGATTGGGAACACTATGGTATGGGTGCTCAAACACCTCGAGATCAGTTTTGAATCTCTTCGAGGTGCTTCACAACTCTTGATTTTTTGGTGTAACAACACACTGTGTCATGTTTCAAAGCATTTCATGATGAGTGTTTCATACATCCTAAAACATGTCTCAAAACCTTCACAAAAATGTGTTTCAGTACCTTAAATAGGGTCTACAAACACCAGCGAAAGAAAGGTTTTGAACGCTTTAAATAGGTGGCAGATCAGATGCCACCGGTTTTTGGGTTTTGGAACACTTTCTTTTAACAGTGAGAAGGACAAGAACACTTCCATCTTCCAGCTGATTGCCTTCTTATCTTCTGCCTCATTTCATCCTGAACTCTCTGTCCATTCTGCCTTCCTCCAGTAGACATTTGTGGTCAGCATTTCTCTGTTTCCCCTTTTATCCAATTCACCTCCTCCCTCCATTTTCTCATTTCAAGGCATGGCTCTCTGCTTCATGAGATCTCTCTCTCTCTCTCTCTCTCTCTCTCTCTCTTGTTTGTGAGTACAGTAGATAGATCACGTGGTCTGTCCTTCTCTCACTCTCTCTCTCTCTCTCTCTCTCTCTGTTTCTCTCTTACAGTATCAGTTCTGAGAGAAAAAGAGAGAGAAAGCGGGGAAAGAGCGAGAGGATCCCATTAGGTGAGAGCTTTATAAAGGTCTACTGAAGGTGCCATGGTTTCTCTGGGAAACAAATGAAATAAACTCCCAGCTTAAACGCCTCTGATCAGAAATGGACTTATTTTCCCAGCGGAACTCCTTCCCCCTGGCAGATGAGAGGGCACAATCTATGTCATAGATGTGATAGGAATTACTGTGTTAGAAACAACACAGTTGTGTAATACACAACATTTTATATAAAAAGTGCTTAAAACCTCTTGAGCTTCATGCCCTATTTGACTAATTTGCGCAATTTTCCAGTTATGGGCCCCTTCAGTGTAAGTGCTTAAAGGACTGACCAGGTATGTTCCCGGTCACCCACATGCCACAAGACTGCAGTAGGCCACTGAGCTAAAGCTAAGAAGTTGTGATTCATCACAGGAGCACCGTTCAGTTCGGCTTAGCATTCAAAATTCGACTGTATGTGTCTAGCCGTCTACTGTATACTAACTGTATGGAATATCTCTAACAAACCCAACTTGTGTGTTTCTCTGTGTTGGTTTTCCATTAGTTTAGCCTTGGTTGGTTGAGCCCATGTCACAGGTTGTTGACTTTGACCAATACTGAAACGAACCACTGGTCATTTGTGTTGTGTTTCACATCAGCAGTTGGTCACTGGGGTTCTAAGGTGTGCATTAGCTGTGGATGTTTGCTGTCTGATCAACTGTTTAATGATGTAATGCGATTTTTAATGGACAGTTAGCGCCCCGTCACGGCAGCTGATGTGATGAGGTCATCAGTATGCTGCTTCCTAGGGGTGCGTAGACATATGACACTGGCTGTTCCACGTGCTCACACACAAACTAACAAACACACAAACAAACATAGAGGCACATTCTTTCAGTTTGCAGTTGAAGTGCTACTTTTGTATGTTTCCCTTGAAATTAGGTGTGTATAATATTTGTATCATTCATTCACATTACATACTGTAGTAGGGTTTTAGTTTGTGGTAGTCAACTCAAATTCTTATAACCAAAACTATCCCCTTAAAACTGTCACCTTTATGTTGGAAGGGTAGACTTAGGGTGTCATTCATTGCAATTTGAAATGGAGAAAATCATGACAAACAGTACCGTGCTTCTACCAAATATGTAGCCTACTGTTGGGCCCGGTCTTGGTGAGAGGAAGTTGTGAGGAGCGATCGACTGAGACAAACTTGAGACAAACTTGAATACACACATGTTATCATTCCCCCAAACATTTCATCATATTCAGTCCAGAGAACAGCCAGCAGGTTTGATGTCCTCCTCCAGTTTTATCTACAAGTTAAAGTGTTCAAGTGTTCTTAGTCATCAAATCTCAACTAAAATCTGCCTGCATGGTTCATGAGATTATCAAACTTTCAAATGAATTTAGTGAGCACTTAAAAATCACTTATCTTGCTTTGCTTGAATAATGATAAATGCGTAATTAAATTGTAATTTATTTTAGATACATGAGGTTTATTCGAGGTTTAGTCAATCAAAAAGACAAGACCAGATAGAAGCCTTCCGTCTATGTCTATCAATCAGGAAAACCAGGAAAAAAACCCTCCCAATCATCTGTATATCCAGAACAATCAATCAAACTGGACTGAATATGCTGTCAAGTAAAGTGAAAATGTCCTTACCTTAATAATTGCATTCTAAGAAAGGTAATTTCATAATATTCATTCCAGTCACTTCTATCTCCATGAGAATGATCTGTTAGAATAAGGCCAAGCCAGTCTAGAGCAAAGAATTTGCTTCTGCAAATATTTCCCTTCCTCTCTGTAACTGAAGTGAAAGTCACTCAAGCCTGCTATGTACTCGCAGAATGGAACTCTCTTGCTAATCTTGTTTGCACAGATATCGGAAACAAGTTAAAGCCTTGTGTCACTCTCTCCACGCACGCACGCAGGCATGCATGCACACACACAGGCACACACAGGCACACACAAACGCATGCACGCACGCACGCACGCACGCACACATGCACACATACACACATGCACGCACACACAAATCATTAGATAACAAACACAAATTAAACTGATATGGCTGTTTCCCTCTCCTAATGCGTTGTCCATGATTATGTAAACAAACATATTGCCATCACTTCCTAATAAATAAAACATCTACTCGCAAAACAGATTTGATTTAGAGTTTAATTCAAACCAGCGGGTCAGACTGTCACTGAGAGAGCCGCCAGTCTGTGCGGTTATTACCTTCACTGGGCTAATGGAACAGAGACACTGCCAGAACTGATAGGACGCTGTCATCAATTCATTGCCACCACATCCACATATTCACAGTCAGTCACAATTATGTGAGCTTTATATAACAAAGACAAAATAAATGAGTGCATTAATTTGCAGATAATCCTCATCTGTCTGATTTTACATAACATCCCTCCCCTCTTCTCTCTGGTGCCTTTTTACAGTAACTAAAAACAGAATTAAAACATTCTCGACAGCATTTCCAATTCTGAGTATCTCATCAATAATGCATAAAGATACTAATTAAGAGCTGCCATCAGAAACTCAGCCAATCCACTGTTGATTAGTGTGTGTGTGTGTGTGTGTGTGTGTGTGTGTGCGTGCGTGTGCATGTGTGTGCGCGTTAATGTGTGCGTGTGCGTGTGTGTGTGAGTGTGTGTTTGCGTGCGTGCATGCGTGTGTGTGCGTGCGTGCAAGTGTGCGTGTGTGCGCATGAGTGTGTGTTCAGAGTGCCCTCTCACCTGCCTCAGTGAAGGAGTTCCGCTGGGAGAATGTTGACAGATCTGTAAATGAATGAGTAAGCACAAACATCATCAGCGGTCTGTCTAACAGAACCTCTTCGCCACCTTTAAATCTCTATTAGTTCACAGCAGACAGACTTCTCCTCAGTGCAGAACTGATTTCTCTGAGTAAGAGCTTGGATTTGCTCACTTGTACATGCACATGCACGCACACGCACACACACACACACACACACACACACACACACACACACACACACACACACACACTTCAATACTCATTGATTTGCTTGATGGAGGGATTGATTTCGAAAGAGGAGTGTATCAGCACACACACACACACGCACGCACACACACACACACACACACACACACACACGCACACACACACACACACCCCACCTCTCCCTGTATGAGAGCAGCCTAGGTAAACACAGAGCAGCATTGTTAAGCTCAGCTAATGACATCTCATGTAATGTGTTGGACTGTCTCCCTGGTTGCATGCTCCATTGATCTGCGTGCCTCCTTCATACATTTAGACTCCTTAGCCAGCTTTGGTTCCCCTCTGAGGAGCCCTGTGTTTCTCTGCCCGTAATGCCTTCCAGTCAGACAGAGAGGCTGGCGTCTGACATGACGTACGTCTTCGGGGTGGGGGGGGTCTCATGCGGGGGTCTAGGCATTGCCCTTCATATGACACAGCAAATGAGCAGTGACAATGGGCACTCGGGGACCTGTTAGCCTTATTATGTGTGTGTGTGTGTGTGTGTGTGTGTGTGTGTGTGTGTGTGTGTGTGTGTGTGTGTGTGTGTGTGTGTGTGTGTGCGGGTGTACGTGCTTGCGTGGGTTCGTGGAAGCTATTTCTTACATAAAACGCCTCGGGGCCTAGGAGCAGAAGTGCCAAGTGATTTATATCCCAACTCCACCATTAGTGTTTAAAGTTGTGTTTATCCCTCCTTCTCTCCCTATGTAACTCCCCATTACTCTGTCCTGCTTCACATATAACAGGTGGGGTGAGTAGGGGGAGGGGGTTGAATTCTATTTCTATGAGATGGGGTGTGCTAATGTGTCTGGTCTACATGAGCTCCTCCCGGAACAGCCTGGTGAAGGCAGAGAGGTCATGGCTGACAGTTTAATGCAATTTGACCCCCCCCCCCCCCCCGCCCCCCCCGCCCCTGCTCTCCCTGCATGGCTCCACACTCCACACTGCGCTTCTATTAATCAGCCAGTCACCAAAATTACCCAGCATCCTCTCTGACTAGAGGCAGCGGGGCAAAGTGACCTGGTTCACTCCTCTCTCATTTGTCTGATAATTAAATGTCTAAACGTCCTTAATTAGCCTGCTGGGCAACTCATCAACCCCCTATACCACCACATAACCCTAACACAACTCTTGACACAACCCCTAACACAACTTCTACACAACCCCTAACACAATGACGACACAACCCTGAAAGAAAGGACCTGTCAGCCGTCCATTTTTAGTGTGATTCACTGTCACTCATCCTAAAGGGGTGGCTGGACTGTACCACGATGGCTCAGCCTCGGGGGAATCTAACCGTATACTGCATGTGACCGTGAAGACAGAATCCCTCCCCAGCCAGCCAGGGCGTTCGCTCTTCTGAACGACAGCCACGCCCTGCCCTTATCACAGCGGCGACCAACTCTGATTGGCCCACATTGGAATTGCTAAACCTGACCTTCAGGGAGACATTTAAAGAATGGATGGAGAGCGCGTTTCTGTCTTCGAGCGGTGTGGTGAGCAAGTCTGTCACAGCACAGAGACGCGCGCCGGCTTCCGAACTCTCGAGAGACGAACACACACACCGGTCACGATAACGTTCAAGTTATATTTGTCTGATCCATTGTTGTGGAGGATGATGTCCATTCTGTGTGTGTTGTTCATTGGTCTCTGAGCATGTACACTGAGCATGTACACCCGTCAGATGATTCAGAACCCTGTGTCAGGAGGAGCTAACATGTCTCGACTAGGCTGTAGCTCAGCTGACTCACAGGGTCCCGTTGCCCCCAGATGACCCAATCACTAACGCAGTCACTGTCCAGTCCAAGCTATGTGACCACCCTAGAGGCTTATACTTAAGCATGCGTCGTTTTTTTTGTTTTGTTTTGTTTTGTTCAAGTTAGTAAGCTCCAGCAGACACCAGGCTTATCATAATGCATTCCTGGAAGAGAGGCTAAGAGTAGCACTGTAGGAGACAGTGGTAGTCTCTGTGGTACAGCAGTACACTGAGCAGTACTGCAGGAGACAGCAGTCCCTTATTATTTCCAGTTAGCAGAGCCAATGTAAGAGGCTTGTGTGATGGTTGGCAGGGCTGCTTTGAATGGGCTGCAGAGCTTCAGATCAACATCGCATTTTAAAGATGCGCCAAGATGCATGCCAACGATTGGTTCGGCCATCCAACATTGGTTTTAACACCACATTACGACTTCTTAAGTCGTTTTTTTTTTTAGCAGGCATTTAGCAGACGCCTTTATCCAAAGCGACTTACAACAAATGCATTTGTTGAAGTAAGTGAATCATCTATCCAACAGTCATCATAAGACAAAGTAATCAATGCTCAGACCAGGGGCCATTGGCAGTCATAATGCCAGAAGCCTTTTTTTTATTTTATTTTTTATTTTAAATTATTTATTAACAGGAGAGAACTTGTACAGGGGGAAGTTCTTTTTAAGGTGTTCTTTTTAAGTTGATTGTGTAATCTTCCAATCATGAAGCTGGCTTTAACCCTCAATATGCTGGTCAGCAGAGGTGCATCTTAGGTGTTAAAGGAGCAGAGAGGGAGAGGAATGAACTCTCTCAGCGTGTGAGTCAACTCTGAAGAACACGTGAGACTACAGACTATGGTGACCTGTCTACTGACTGTACTCTACTCTATGGCGACCTGTCTACTGACTGTACTCTACTCTATGGTGACCTGTCTCCTGACTGTACTCTACTCTATGGTGACCTGTCTACTGACTGTACTCTACTCTATGGTGACCTGTCTACTGACTGTACTCTACTCTATGGTGACCTGTCTACTGACTGTACTCTACTCTATGGTGACCTGTCTACTGACTGTACTCTACTCTATGGTGACCTGTCTACTGACTGTACTCTACTCTATGGTGACCTGTCTCCTGACTGTACTCTACTCTATGGTGACCTGTCTACTCTACGGAGCTTATATTGTGAGACTACAGAATCTCATATCACAGCTTGTGACTGTAGCCTGACTGAATTCTATTGTGCGTATAAACAAAACATACCTGCATTCATTATTGACATCAGGGATACTGAGCCCAGCAATCACTGCTGAATGGCCCACGACGTATTCATAACAACAGAATGATCACAGTATTTATATCAGTCTGATTGCAAGAAGCAGACCTGGGTGGCATTCATTTCTTGGTTTGTTTACTTGTTTGTTTTATACGTTTGATTACCCTGGAAACACAGAGTGAGACTGTGAGACTGCTTCTGAGAACCTAGTGTATCACACCAGCATTCCCCATTGTGTACCAGCATGGCTGATCGCTCTTCAAATATCCACATATTTGTTCATGCCTAGCTGATTGAGCAATTTGTCACACACACACACACACACACACACACACACACACACACACACACACACACACACACACACATGCACACACACACACACACACACACGCACACACACACACACACACACACACACACACACACACACACACACACACACACACACACATACACGCACACACACACACACACACACACACACACACACACACACACACACACACACACACACACACACACACACATGCACACACACACACACACACACACACACGCACACACACACGCACACATACACGCACACACACACACACACACACACACACACACACACACACACACACACACACACACACACACATACATATAACTTCCATACTACGGTATATTCCCCATACGGTTCAGGGCCGAGGGCTGCGAGATGAGACGAGATGAGAAAGACAGCGAGGACAGAGAGAGGGGTAAAAGAGAGAGAGAGAGAAACACCAGGCCTCCAGCTGTGACCACAGAGCTACAGCTGGAAGTCACTGGACACATCCTGGGCATCCTCTCTCAATATTTCATGACAGCTTTGATACGAGAGGCCAGAGAGTGGCTTCATGAAGAGCGGCTGGGGCCCTGCTCGGGATGTGGGATGTATCACCAACAACAGTCTCTACTCTGTCTCCGCCTGTGATTTTCAACGATTGATACAATATGTACAGGACCAGTCAAAAGTTTGGACACACCTTACCAAGACTGTGCGAAGCTGTCATCAAAGCAAAAGGTGGCTACTTTGAAGAATCTAACATATAAAACATATTCTGGTTTGTTTAACACTTTTTTGTTTACTACATAATTCCATATGTGTTCCTTCATAGTTTTGATGTCTTCAATATTAATCTACAATGTAGAAAATGATCAAAATAGAAAATAAACCATTGAATGAGAAGGTGTGTCCAAACCTTTGACTGGTACCGTATGTCTGTTTCTATTCCTTCTTCTAGCTCAAGTAGAACTGTTTTCTCTCTCAACAAACCCTGTACTGGATATCTATTTCAGGAGAGGCTGGTAGAGGTAGACATCTGAGGAAGGGCTCATTTAATGCATGGAACGGAACGATGACTGGTATGTAAATGTTTTTTTTCGAATACCATTCCTCATTTCATTCCATGCATTACAATGAGCCCGTCCTCAAGATTTCTACCTCCAACCAGCATCCCCTGGTAGTGTTGTATTTAAAAAATTGATATAAATGTGATCAACCTGTCTTAACTTGAGGGTGAGAAACTGTTTCCAACAATACGATGATCCGTTCTAGCAGACAGACAGGTAGAGAGAGAGAGAGAGACCAGTGTTTTATGAACTCATAAGCACACCGTCGGAGGAAAGCAATTTCACGCTTGTGGAAACGCTTGCAGGAATTCAGTGTCGTCCCTCCCAGTGTTCCATTGGCCTTTTCCTCTCCAGAACAGAGAGCAGCAGGTGTACCGTAAGACCAGTAATTACCTTAGCCTGTACGGACACCAGTGGAGGCTGATGGAGGTAGAAATCGGAGGACAGGCTCATCGTAATGCATGGAATGAAATTAGGAAAGGTATCAAAACATGCTGTCTGTTTTTAAGGCGTTGATCAACGCTTTACCAACCAATGGAAACAGACACTCCTCATGAAAGCATATTCTCTCATTTGATCGTTGGCTTTTTTTAATATTAGCTGAGCCGTCCCTGTATCCTGTCGCATTGTCTCTTCATGCTTTTGCATTGGAAGCATCCTGATCCATTATTTTGGCAATTATATAAAACTGACAACACTCAAACATCCCAAACAAAACATCCCAACTAAACACCATGCATGCTTCTTCCAAACTCCTGATAGCCTTGGAAATACCCCCCACCTCCATATTAGATTCACTATGTTATGAATATCTATATGAATATAGATATGAATATAATATGAATATAGATATGAATATATATGATATTTGTCACAGCTAACCATTGGGAGAAATAGGAAGCCTCACACACACAGCAGCCCTGCTTCATTGGCTGGTGTGTAGGCCAACCCGCTGTCATTCGGATATCAAAACAGAACTATTACAGGCATAATTATTGGTTGGCTATTGGACTGTCTAATAGCAATCAGGGGAAATGGGGGCGGGGGATTGGGGAATAAGAATAGAGCGGAAAATGGACTTGGGCTTCTTGATGTAACAAATGATAGAGGCAGAACCGTTTGCTCTAAAGAGAGCATTCCACCCTGGAGACAGCTCAGTAATCACACATTCAGGTCAGGCTTTGTTCTCCCTGACCATGGGGCTTAAATAGAACCACTCTAATTGAAAACGGAGGGAAGAAGAAAATGGCTGTAATTTAAACATTGACATTTGAAACGACTTTGTAGATTGCTTCATATTGCTTTAGCATCTGGAATGAGATGTCTTCCTTCTATTAAGAGATTTGTTTGGTACCTGCTACTGGTATGCTACAGTACATGCTACTGGTTTGTGATAAGGTTAAGTGGCTGCTGTAAAAATGATATTGCTGGCTAATGTGTATTTGTTGCGCACCAGAACACATCATGTGTCATATCCTATTTGTGTATAATAGAATAATCATTAATCAGCAGAGATGAATGAGGCTATCATGCTAGTCTGTGAATGAAGAGTTAATAATGGAATGTAATTTCCCACGGTCAGCTGTCTGTCTGTATCTATCACTGCCTCTGTAGAGACCATGGAAGGCTACTGCGGCTTTGATCTTACAGATAGATAGTCATCCCTTTGCTTCAGATTCTCTTTGATTCTCTTAGAACAACCTATTTCTCCTTTTTCTCTCTCATTACCATTTTTAATGAATTCATGTTTCCCCGAATGTTGACGTCCACTCATGAGCTTGATGGACTCGTGACCTTGCTAGGTGTTAAGAGAACATACAGTTAGATCCATATATATGTGGACTCTGACGCAATTTTTGTTATTTTAGCTGTTTACCAAAACATATTCAAGTTACAGTTATATAATAAATATGGGCTTAAAGTGCAGACTCTCAGCTTTAATTTGAGGGTATTCATATCCAAATTGGAGGAAGGATTTAGGAATTACAGCTCTTTCATATGTAGCCCCCTCTTTTTCAAGGGACTAAAAATAATTGGACAATTGACTCAAAAGCAGTTTCATGGACAGGTGTGGGCTATTCCTTTGTTATTTCTTTATTACGCAGGTAAAAGGTCTGAGTTGATTCCAAGTGTGGCATTTGCATTTGGAAGCTGTTGCTGTGAACGCACAACATCCAGCCAAGTGAAGAACACTCTCCAGGAGGTCGGCATATCATTATCCAGGTCTACCATAAAGAGAAGACTTCACAAGAGCAAATACAGAGGGTTCACCACATGGTGCAAACCATTCATAAGCCTCAAGAATAGAAAGGCCAGATTAGACTTTGCCTAAAAGCATCTAAAAAAGCCAGCCCTGTTCTGGAACAGCATTCTTTGGGCAGATGAAACTAAGATCAACCTGTACCAGAATGAAGGGAAGAAAAAAGTATGGAGAAGGCTTGGAACTGCTCGTGATCAGAAGCATACCACATAATCTATAAAACACGGTGGAGGCAGTGTGATGGCATGGGCATGCATGGCTTCCAATGGCACTGGGTCACTATTGTGTTTACTGATGATGTGACAGAAGACAGAAGCAGCTGGATGAATTCTGAGGTGTTTAGGGATATACTGTCTGCTCAGATTCAGCCAAATTCAGAAAAGTTGATTGGACGGCGCTTCACAGTACAGCTGGACAATGACTCAAAACATACTGCGAAAGCAACCCAGGAGTTTTTTAAGGCAAAGAAGTGGAATATTCTGCAATGGCTGAGTCAATCACCTGATCTCAACCCGATCGAGCATGCATTTCACTTGCTGAAGACAAAACTAAAGGCAGAAAGACACACGAACAAACAACAACTGAAGACAGCTGCAGTAAAGGCCTGGTAAAGCAACACAAAGGAGGAAACCCAACATTTGGTGATCCATGGGTTCCAGACTTCAGGAACATAACTTATGATTATGTTAATTTGTCCAATTACATTTGAGCCCCTGAAAATGGGGGACTGGTTGCAATTCCTAAACGTTTCATACAATATTTTTGTTCAACCCCTTGAATTAAAGCTGAAAGTCTGCCCTTCAATTGCATCTCGATTGTTTCTATTCAAATCCATTGTGGTGGCGCACAGAGCCCAAATTATGAAAATTGTGTCACTGTCCAAATATTTCCGGACCTAACTGTACATCACGTGAAGTAGAACCATATCAGGGGAGGCTGGTGGACGTAGAAATCAGAGGACGGGCTCAATGTAATGCATGGAATGGAATGAGGAATGGTATCAAACACTTAACACCATTCCTCATAACATTCCATGCATTACAATGAGCCCATCCTCCAATTTCTACCTCTACCAGCCTCCCCTGAAATTGATCCAGTAACATGTTTCTTTTATGAATGAGATGTACAGCGCCTGGGGGTTAAGCTACAGGGGTTGATATGCAGATGTTGGTACTGTAGTGGGAAGCAGAGAGAGTGATTTCCATACACTTAGCAGCAAGACAAACGACCAGGGAAACAGTAAGGCTGTGAAGCCGTGGCTGGGATGATAGAGTGTCACGTCAAGAGCACTTGGACCGAGCACACGCATGTCGCCATAAATCTAATCCATCTGACATGCCATATGCTGGAGGAAAGTCCCTAATCCTGGATTCATAAAGGAGAGGACATTATTCTTATTCTCTCTTCTATTCTCTCTCTCCTTCTCTCTCTCTCTCTCTCTCTCTCACTCTCTCTCTCTCTCCATCCTTCTCTCCCCACTCTAGAAAAATGAAAATTAGAAATTTTCTTTCCATAGTCATATATCACAAGAAGTGAACCAGCTAAATTGTCAAGTCCTTCCTGTTTGAAGGGTAGAAGGCACATAGGAGTAAGTTGAGAGTAAATGCGTTGATTTTGAGAATATATGGCATGAAATGACTAAACATTTACATATAGAGTGGGAAATAAAGTTGCTATGCTGGGTGCTGTGTCAATGTCACACGTTCTGAACATATATACAAATGGTGCTCTTTGCTTTAGTTTTACTGTCAAACGTATACTATGACAATGATATGACCACAGCAATTAGTTAAGAACTATGACAGACCAAGACCCTGAGTTTCTGTTTCTACTTCATATATTCACACATCAATTCCAATGTTTCCCCATGAAGGGGGATCCATGAGTGCTGCCCCCCTATCTTCAAATGACCCTTCCCTCGATGGGACAAATGGCTGTGAGCTCTCTGGAATGTTTTACAAGTTCTCTGGAATGTGTCAAAGCTGTGGGGTCATCAGTATAGAATTGATAGGATGAATTCTGATTGGTTCCCTCGCAAACAGCTCCTAATTTAAATACTGTGATTGTAGTGGGATATAAAAGCAGAATGCAGGGGATAGCTCTCTCTCTTTTCATTTCCTCTTGGTGTCCTGGGCAGAGCTCCAGGTTGTTGTTTGTGAGTACAGTAGATAGATCACGTGGTCTGTCCTTCTCTCTCTCTCTCTCTCTCTCTCTCTCTCTCTCTCTCTCTCTCTCTCTCTCTCTCTCTACCTATCATTTACCATTGAGGGTAGAATGTCTTTTTTTTTTTTGCCTTGCCTTTTTTTTGCCTTCTATTTGACCATTCTTGCACTATCCAGCACAAACTCGACAACTCTTTGCACATAGTCTTAAACAAATTACTTGGAGTCAGATTATTAATATTAAGATAAGCTTTGCTATTAATAATACATACAATAATACAATACCAAATTTCCTTGCCAAGCCTACATATTGTAACTGCCAAGCTACTTGGTCTCTACACCAACATCATATTGTTTGAATCTACCTACAGTATCAACCTTATCAAGTTGTCCCAGCCTTGCAATGGTATCATAAATGAATCTAACAGTGATTGAGATGACACCATGATTCCATTTGGAGTGTGTGTACAGTATTTGTGTGTAGGAAGACAAGACTTTCTCCCAGCTGGCTGGTACATGGCGATCATTCCCCTGGGAGAAAAGGGCTTAAACCATATTAATTCCTGAGTATTTCTGTCTGTCATTGTATTAGTCCAGATATCTTCATACTGGGGATGTTCATTCTCTGGTACTAATGTATTCTAAATCCCTCAGGCATGAAATAGGTCCTGCTTTGTATTGTGTTACTCCTGATAGGGAGACCGGGCCTGCAGTCTCCCAGCTATTAAGAAGGATGAGGCATGGTTTAAGGGTGTGTGTGTGTGTGTGTGTGTGTGTGTGTGTGTGTGTGTGTGTGCGCGTGCGTGTGTGTGCGAGAGTATGTGTGTGTCTGTGCGTGCATGTGCGCGTGCGTGCGTGCGTGTGCATGAGAGTGTGTGTGTCTCATGTTTCCCATGACAACAATCATTAGGAAATTCTCAACAAGCATCCCTGAATACACAATAATCCTTGGCTTGATTTCACACTTTGTGTTATAACAGATGTTTGCTGAGGTGTAGAGAAGTGACACATTATTTTCTATCTCACAGAATATCATTTTCCTTCCCTTCACAGTGAATTCTATTATATTTGATATCCTTGCTGGTCTGGTCATGTGTGCTGTGTTATGGATTAGATAATGGACACAGGACATCCCATGTTATTGTCCTGCTTTAAATTATATAAAATAATTAAGATTGTGAGTGTTTTTATTTTAAACACATATTTGTCTTCAAACTGAAAAGGCAAAGAAAGAGAGAGGAAAACAACATTTAATTAACATACTAACTGGACGCCTGCTGAGAACCATGGGTCAAATGCTGAGTCTTCAACCCAATTAAAATCACAGTGTGTGTGCATGTGTGTGTACACACATACTATGTGTTTATATAAATACAAGTGCTGCTTGAAAGTTTGTGAACCCTACAGGGATGGTCATTATTTTTGTATAAAATATTAAAATGAACTTATAAAATCTTTATCTAAACCCCAATTTGTCATAAAGACATTCCAAATAGAGGACACAAACAAAAAAATATGATATATTTCAGTTTATTTAACGAAAGTGGTTTATTTAATAAAAACTGAGATTTCATGTGTGCAAAAATATGTGAACCTCTTCAGTCAATAGCTTGTGACACCTCCATTAGCAGTGATAACTTGGAGTAAACGTCTCATATAGTCACTAATCAGTCTCTGACATCTGTTTTCCCACTCCTTACAGAACTCAGCCAATTGAGTGAGGTTTGAATTTGGATTTAGGTCAGTACTTTGACTTGGCCAATACAAAACACAAATCTTCTTTCTCCTGAGCCATTCTTTGGTAGATTTGCTTGAATGCTTTGGGTCGTTGTCTTGTTGGAAGACCCATTTTCAGCCCAGCTTTAGCTCCTTGACTGATGGCTTGACATTCTGTTCAAGAATCTCCTGGTATACCTCAGAATTCATGGTTCCCTTAATGATGTGGAGTCGTCCAGGTCCAAAGGAGGAAAAGCAGCCCCAGATCTTGACATTCCCACCACCATGCTTGACTAGCTAGGGATAAGGTTCTTTTGGTGGTAGGCATTGTTGGGTTTTCGCCAAACTTAGTGGTTTTGATTGTGACCAAAAAGGTACATTTTGGACTCATCTGTCCAGAGAACAGACTTCCAGAAACCTTCAGGCCTGTCCAGGTGGTCTCTGCAAAGCTAAGATGGGCACTTTGGTTCTTTTTTGATAGCAGAGGCTTCTTCCTAGCAACCCTCCCATGAATGCCATTTCGATTCAGTGTTCTTCTTATTGTTGAAGCATGCACAGTTACCTGAGATGCAGCAAGGGGGAGGTCTGCAAATCTCTAGATGTTATGTTTGGGTTGGCTTTTACCTGATTTATTATTTTTAAGATCTCTCCTTGGATTGGTTCATTTGGTACACAATTATTTACCCACCTGATTCTACTTACCTACTTGATCTAATCAATGAAACTTGGGGTTCACTTATTTTTTGCTCCTGCACTAATTTCTTTATAATTTAGTTGTTCTACTACACACATGATTGACTATAAACCAACATATGGAATTGGAAAATATAAACCTGTTATGTCAGATAAAAAAGACTGGTTCTGATTAAATAAAGATTTCATGGTAAAAACAAAAAAAAATCTATATATATATATATGTGTGTGTGTGTGTGTGTGTGTGTGTGTGTAGACAACAGCAGATGTTATAATGCACTCTACTACATCGACTGCCGTATGGTAATTGGACAAGGGAACATAACCCTTCTGTGTGTGTCAACAACAAACCGATCCATCAATCAAATGTATTTGTTGAACTAACACCCAAAAAGCAAAAAACTCCAAAACCATAGGGCAGAGTGTGAACTGATCAACGACCACATGCTTTCTGAAGCCATGAATACATCAGCTTCAATTAGGGACTAATCCATTATGGGGTAAATGGGTTTTCAAAATGAATTAGTGGCGACGTTGCTGCCTGCCTGTTAACACTCTTCGTCTTGTATATTCAGCTTTCTTCCCACCTAATAGAAACGGCCATGAATGATGATTAATAGACTATATAAAGATGTGTTTTCATCTTCTATTACTTGATAATATCAAAGGTGGAGATTGAGTGTCCCTGTTATACAGTATATAGGTGTTATGGACTGACTGTGTGTGTGTGTGTGTGTGTTTTTCAGGAAGCAGTAAGATAGACCAAAGTGATTTCATCATCCATTTGTACAATATCGTACGTTAATACATTTATATCGTACGTTAATAACACATTTTGTTGTGTTATAGACTCAATTGAGATAGATTATTTTCCATTAAGGGATTCTTTTTGGCCACTTGGTTATAGACCAGTTTTTTAGAGTGACTGAGATGTTGTTCCATCGACTGTGCTTTTTTCTCACCACCATTCAACTTGTGAGTGATTTGTTGATGACATTTGTGCATTTTAGCTAACTTCTGAATAAGGTCTGAATACTAATGTACATGAGGTATTTCTGTATTTCAATTTGACTAAATTGACTGACATTTCTAAAAACCTGTTTTCGCTTAGCAATTCTGTGGTATTGTGTGGATTGATGATATTGTGTGTGGATTGATGGCAAATTCTTTTAATTTAATCCATTTTAAATTGAGTCTATAACACAACAAAATGTGGAAAAAGTGAAGGGGTCTGAATACTTTCCGAAGGCAGTGTACCTTGTGATGACAGCAGTGTGACAAGATAACAAGGATCCTCCAGCTCCAACTGTCAGATCTCACACCTGTTTAGCCCCTGATGTGTCCAACCACATTCTCACCAACCATCTCTATCTCTCTGGTTCATCTGCCCGTATCTTCCTGTAGCTTGATTCTAAATGTCTGGTGCCAGAAAGAAGAGAATGGCGGTTCCACAAAGGTCTCAGTGAAACTGTGAGCATGAGAGCGGAGAAGAAGCAGGAAAACAAATCATAAATCCTGTCATTGTCAAGTCTCAACAATGGTCCTGAAAATCAGGTTTCACACCTCAAGGTTGAATGATTCTTCAGGTATTTTGTACTGTGTTTTTATTGTATACTTTAATTGTCTTAATGTCTCATCTGGGGGTGTGAAACATCACAGTGATCAGCCTGTAATATACTTTATTAGGAACACCTGTACACCTTCTCATGGTGGAGGTGGTGTAATGGTGTGGGGACACTTCTTGGCACACTTTGGGCCCGTTAATACCAATCAATCATCGCTTGAATACCACAGCCTATTTGAGTATTGTTGCTGACAATGTGCATCCCTTCATGGCCACAATTTGTACATCTTCTAATGGCTACTTCCAGCATGATAATGCACCATGTCATAAATCAAAGGTCATCTCAAACTGGTTTCATGAACATGACAATGAGTTCAGTGTTCTTCAGTGGCCTTCCCAGTCACCAGATCTGAATCCAATAGAAACACCTTTGGGATGTGGTAGAACGGGAGATTCACAGCTTGAAAGTGCACCTGAAAAATCTGCAGGAATTGCTTGATGCAGTCATGTCATCATGGACCAAAATCTCAAAGGAATGTTTATAACATCTTGTGGAATCAATGCCACAAAGAACTGAGGCTGTTTTGAGAGCAAAGGGAGGCCCTACCCAGTATTAGTATTCCTAATAAAGTTCCTAATAAAGTGTTCCGTGAGTGTATATATACACACACACTCTCTGGGGCACAGTTCAAGCTAGTGGTATGATTCTCTGCAGCACATTCTTGTACTGAGCAAAAGAGTTCACACGGGAGAGAACTACTGTACAGTATATAAGATCAGAAACTGGACTAAGTAAAAGAACAAACTGGTCACTATTGGCACAACTCAACTATTGGCACAGTATGTCCTTGTGTTTGTTTCATTGAATCCCTAGGTAAAACAGAAGCCATTTTCAGGGTTAGTTTTAGGGTCTCCCCTGTTACCATGGAAAACAATGCAGTTAGAGGGTCAGCTATGCTACTGTGACTTTACTGATCCAGGAAATCAGTAATATCCCTCAGATATGGTATTCATGTACAGGGCATGCCTGTTCTCTTCTCTCTGAGCTGTTGTTGATAAGTGAATTGGCCCATGCCGGGCAGACATATTTAATTATTCATTATTGTGTAGTCCGTGCTCATTAGCATGGTCGCAGGATGAGCATAACAAATGCATGTTCAATGAACATTCACTGAACTTTATTAATACTAATGTGATTTCTTCTAAGGGAGTCAGTCAGAGAGATTAGAAAAGAACCACAGCTGTTGTTGTTTTGTGGCATCTGCATGAGTTAACACAGTTCAGTCGAGAGAACAGCTACTGTAGGCGAACTGGCCTCTCTTGGAATGGAACACTAATGGTTTATATACTACTTGATCTGTTCAGGGTAGATGTTGATACAGTACAGATTCTCTGTCAACCTCCGTGGGGAGGAAAGGGTACTTATGAATTGAAATGCTTACATGAAAAGGAAGTTCTGGTGTCCGAAACCAACACAGCTGTAACTCAAACTGGGGGAGCTAACCTCTTACCCCAGGTCAGGATCTTCTCCTAAAATGGGGGAGCTAGTCTCTTACCCCTTAGCCGTTGCATAATAGTCCATTGGTGTGTAGCACATAGCACCCACACTGCCCCCTACTGGTGCCTTCACCGGCAGTTCACCCACTGTGTCTCTCCTGTGAATGGCAGCCATCCTCACCTTAAGGCTGTACATCGCTCTTGATGATGGCCAGGTGTACTGGGTCACAGCTGCAATCCGTCGGGCTTCATGACAGAAGGGAGGGACCCAGTTATCGACCTTAAGATACCCATTCCAATTATTTAGCTCTCCATTCCAGTACTGCAGATGTTGCAGTCCACGTCCTCCACACTCCAACACTGCCTTCTGTTTGAAGCACACGAGACATGGTTTGTCGAAAGGGATTTGGTCTCACCTCCTGCCTCCCCCTACAGCTGGCCACTGGCTGTCCTCTTCAGGTACCGCGTCCCCTTGGAGTTGTTCCTCATCCGAGGTTCAAAGGCGGGGACAGACTGGGATGACAAAACGGCCCTGGACTTTCAGCCGACGTGGGGGGTGGCGGGTGGCGGGTGGCGGGTGTGGGGGGTGGCGGGTGTGGGGAGGGGTGCAGGCTGGACTTTCAGCCGACGGGGGAGGGTGGTGGTGGGGGGGGGCAGGGCTGAGCAAAGCCCACAGATTGTGTCGCTCACCACCCCCCCCCCCCCGCAGCCTACAGATCAACCCTGCCCATTCACCAGCCCCGCAATTCTCTCCCTGTGCTCCAGATGGCCAGTCCGCTACTGTTCAAGGGCGAGTGTACCCCCAGTCTTCAGCTGTCTTTCCACACCTCCTGGTAACTTGCTGGGGTCCTTTTCCTTGTCTGTCGCAGTACACATCATTGGACTGCACCACCTGTTTCACTGTGGCCCCATGTTGGGATGCCACAATTCATATAGAAACTGATAAATGATTCTAGGGACGGATCCAGAGGAAAGCATCTGTGTGGTTCTCTGTGGTGTGCCTTTATAAAGCACATATGTTGTTGTAAGTGAATCATCAATATCCTGAAATGTGTGCTTTTGACTTGGCTAATTCATTTGTGGATATGTGACACAGTAAATATCTCCAATGCAAGGATGGCTGCAGGCAAAAACTCAGTCGCTTTCTCTCTCCCCCTCTCTCTTTGTCTCCCTCTCTCCCTCTCTCTCTCTCCCCCTCTCCCCCTATTTCTCTGTAATTCTCCCCCTCTCTCTTTGTCTCCCTCTCTCCTCCCTCTCTCTCTCTCTCCCCCTCTCCCCCTATTTCTCTGTAATTCTCCCCCTCTCTCTTTGTCTCCCTCTCTCCTCCCTCTCTCTCTCTCCCCCCCTCTCCCCCTATTTCTCTGTAATTCTCCCCCTCTCTCTTTGTCTCCCTCTCTCCTCCCTCTCTCTCTCTCTCCCCCCCTCTCCCCCTATTTCTCTGTAATTCTCCCCCTCTCTCTTTGTCTCCCTCTCTCCTCCCTCTCTCTCTCTCTCCCCCTCTCCCCCTATTTCTCTGTAATTCTCCCCCTCTCTCTTTGTCTCCCTCTCTCCTCCCTCTCTCTCTCTCTCCCCCCCTCTCCCCCTATTTCTCTGTAATTCTCTCCCTCTCTCTCCCCCCTCTCTCTGTCCCTCTCTCTCTCCCATTCTCTCTCTGTCGCTCTCTTCCCCCTCTCTCTCCCCCCCTTCTCTCTCCCTCTCTCCCTGTCCCCCTGTTTTTCTCTATCACTCTCTCCCTCTCTCTTCCCCTCTCTCTCTGTCACTCTCTCCCTCCCTCTCATACTTTGAGACCATGAACAGGGAACAGGTTTTCTCCTGCACACAGATGGCATGTTGCATACTACTGTCGCTTGAAGGCCTATTGTAGCCTGATTGGTTTAGCAATGGGATTTAGTATTCTAATCTGAATTTCATACTACCACAATCTATAGCGCACAGCATCATACAGTACATTGACCAGGAAGAGGATAAAGGATATGAAAGACAATTGGGCATACGTGAGTATTAGTGCTTGATGGTATTACAGTATATCCCCACTGGGAGTCTCAGCAAGTCAAAACGATTCCCCTCCTCTTTCCACTTGGTCTTCAGATGTGCACTCATCTTCACGCTACACCAGCGGCTAATTGCTTCGGTCCAAGTTTGAAAACTTAAATTGAATTTGTTCCATGCCATTTAGGGCTGAAAAACACAGCTGAAGGGGAAAGCCCCGTGAGGCCTGATGATGAATCGGGAACATTGTGTCATATTGATAAAACACAAAAGCAAACAAGACCAAAGGATGAGAAGCCTGGGCTCTGTAATTCCAGCTCTATTTGTGGCCGTATCCAAACACTTTGGTTTAGATGTGATTTGCTGCACGCCGTGTCATCTCTGTGAATGGGCTGCCGGGTTTGAAAACGTGTCATTTTCCACTCAGGTGGATCTGTTCCAAACATCTCCCTCATTTGCTGTTTCCAACACTGTCATCTGCTGAAATTGAAATGTGAAGCTTCAGCCACCCTGTTCCTTATTTGTGGTTTTATTGATGAACAAACTGAAACAATGCTTTTTCTGTCTCCTCAGTGATATTTCGAAACATGAAGGACTGCTTTCAAGGCCGTAACTACCAGAGAGGACACTAAGGTTGTGACCTCTGTATTTTTTTGGTCATAATTGTCCTAATACTGAGTGGGAAGACAGAGAGGTAAAGAGAGACTCAAGGATCACAAAAAATAAGACGAATGAATTCTGATTAAGTCTATCAAATTATTCATATGATTTGATTGAATTTCACTGAAACAGTTTGTACATTTTGGGGGCGAGGCATTAGCAAAGCTGCCAAACAATTTGATACATTCAGTCCATATGTAGTTCAGAGTGCTCCAAAATGTTGAGCTGTTTCCAGCTGTTGAGCTGGAAAATAAATCTCCTGTGGGAGGATTCTTCTTGAACCCTTACATGGGATATGCATATGACCTCAGTAAAACATTTACCCTGGTTACGGCCCTGACTGCTTTCTCTAGATTAAGCCTGGTCTTGGACTAAAACCCAGATAAAGTTTAGTTGTGAACTGAAGACCATGTTCTGAAAGTGCTCTCCAGTCTGGTAGTAGAGTTGTCTGATTTAAAATGGCTAATTATTATCAGAACATCCAAATGATCAAGTGGTTCTGTGGATGGCTGGATATGTAGTCTTTCTCAGTCTCTTGAGACAGAGAGGAGGCTGCGCACACACACACACACACACACACACACACACACACACACGCGCGCGCACCAGAAGAGATGATATGAATAAACATGTGGAAAAACACTGTGTCCCACACCCTCACACCCCTGAGTGTTACCAATTAACAGCAGAGAGGAGTGTGAGGTCTACCTAGGGTGTGTAGAAGGTGTTACCATCTATTATTACATGATTATTATTATAATTATTATTATTACTACTATTACTACTATTATTATCATTATTATTATTATTATGACCAACTATTATGTTATCTCCTCTATGTTTCTGTGAGGATAGAGGTGTCATGCTGTCTAAATGCACGTCCTGGCATGGAACACCTTAACAACAACTTAATGTGCCATGACAACAGGTGAACGCAATATCTGAACTCTCCACTTTGCTAATCTGTCTGGAATACTGCCCTGACAACAAAGGAGAGTCCAAATAGACAAAGACAATTCAGCTGATCCACTGGAACACACAGTGGGAAGATAACATTCCGACATTCTGTTATTCTCAAAACTAATGTAATAAGTCAAAGAGGACTAAATCTGCGTACACACACACACACACACACACACACACACACACACACACACACACACACACACACACACACACACACACACACACACACACACACACACACACACACACACACACACACACACACACACACACACACACACACACACAGCGATTTTGTCTGGAGACTCCGCCGAGGTTGGCATGGGTATATTTCGCTCGTGGGTGTTTCTACTCCATTACTCAGAGAGTGCAGCAAGTTTGGTGGTGCACATGGAGCACATTAGCATATTCCAAAAAGCCTTCGTCTTTTCACAGGGCCTTAGACGAGATGTGTTCGTTCCCAATCATTGTGCACATGTTGTGTCCTGACTTATGAGCTCATTTACATGCCACAACCTGTGCTAAACGTTAGCTTCACCGTTCTACCGAAACAGTAGGAACCGAAGTACGCAGTGGAACTAAAGTATGGTTGTATACCATTCAGGGAACGTGACGGAGGCGTACCTTTCGCTGTCCTCTGATTAGTTATCGCTTAGCTCCGTCGCCCGCTATTTCGAAAAAATAGTCCTACATCCCATTCTGTTTAGTCACACCACTAACCAGAACGACGAGGGTCTCGCCCAAAGTCCCGTCAAGTCGCCATCTTCCGTGTACAATGAATGACCAATGGTCGTTTTGTGGTCATACATAGCTTAACTCTGATTTTTCTAGGAAGTTTTGGTAATGAACTTTAGTCTCTGTGTGAGTGTGTGTGTGTGTGTGTGTGTGTGTGTGTGTGTGTGTGTGTGTGTGTGTGTGTGTGACACCTCTCGTGTACATCAAGGGAGGCTGGTGGAGGTAGAAATCGGAGAATAGGCTCATTCCGTTCTATACGTTACCATGAGCCCTTTCTCCCATCATTTGATACCATCATTTGATACCTTTCCTCATTCCGTTCCATGCATGACAATGAGCCCGTCCTCCGATTTCTACCTCCACCAGCCTCCCCTGGTGTACCTACAGTACTGTAGGTTTTTCCCAGGGAGTCAAAGATTGATGAAAATCACTTTAGCCTCTGGCTATAGTTGTCAGCTCACTCAATAGGACGGATCACTCCCACCGGTAGTCACACTGGATCTAAACTGACAAACCACTGTAGCCATACCCTGACGAGCAAACTGTATGTGTCACTTCATCACCAGGGGACCCCTGAACAGAGTAAGACCACGCATGCCACTCATTGCCATAAATACTGTTAT
>NC_139655.1:34902597-34915097 GCF_951799395.1 Argentina silus | reverse complement strand
CCTGTATGCACACCAGCATAAAAACACCTTACCTACTTGGGAGAGAGGACGACTTACACAGCAGAATACAGTATGTACCTCATCAATGTCTA
The DNA here is from genome assembly GCF_951799395.1 of Argentina silus. Lineage (NCBI taxonomy): Eukaryota > Metazoa > Chordata > Actinopteri > Argentiniformes > Argentinidae > Argentina > Argentina silus. The sequence goes on along the minus strand of NC_139655.1, from coordinate 34,915,005 downwards.
CTGTCAGAGACTTGGCTCCGTTATAGTTTGCTCCCTGCTGTTTTAACGGTTGATTCCGGTCTGACTGTTTGATGTAGTTAGATACTTCCACTGAAGTGTCTTGTAGACACATGTTCAACTCATCGTTGGATGTGTGTGTGTGTGTGTGAGTGTGTGAGTGTGTGTGCGTGTGTGTGTGTGTGTGTGTGTGTGTATGTGTGAGACTGGACTTCCATAGTGTGTGTGTGTGTCTTCATATGACAGTATTTGTACTCTCATCTGAGGAAAAGCCTTGATGTGTGTACATCATTTCTGAACTAATTCTGCTCTATATGCCCAGACTGCTAGTGGCAGATGGTTGTGGTGGTGATTCTGCTGGGCTGATTGCCTCTGTATCTCACAGAGACACAGAGTACTTGTATAAAGTACCATATGTCTGATCACTGCCCAGCATATGCTGGGGCTCTATGGAATGAAACAACATCAGTTGTGTGATGAATCGTCTTGTCAAAGTGTTGATGCACTTAAACCTGACCCAATACACACAAACACAGACACACAAACAGACACACACAAACACAGACACACACACACACACACACACACACACACACACACACACACACACACACACACACACACACACACACACACACACACACACACACTTCCAGTAAACACCCCTCTGTTCTCCGTCTCACTAACCCAAACACACGGGTCATTGAGATCTCAGGTAATGACCAGACCGGTTCAACCAATCATGGGGCTGTAAAACTTAACCAATCTCCGGCTGTAAAACACTCGGCTTGGAGGCTGGCCAATTAAAAGTGAAGTGTTGCCACAGTAATGCCTCCATCATTGCCCTGTAAAAGCTAATGTTAATGACCTTTGGCCTGTATTAGCAGGTTCTGTTAGACTCTAAGGTTGTTAGACTGTCTGAGTAAGTTACTACAGTTGTATCTTGACTGTCTTTATGTCTTGTCGTTGGAGTTGACAGGAGGCTAAGCAGTAACAGAACAGATTGAATGCAGAGTGTTTTTTCTTTATTTTTTTTTGTGTTGGCATAAACTTAAACCCATAAGGATGCCTGCTATGTGCTCAGGAAGAAAGTACTGGGAGAAGAGTTCAAATTGGGTCACAACTAACGTTCTGGCTCACCAGCATCCCCACATGTTGGTCCGAGTGTTTCTCAGGATCTTAATACACCACCAGTATGTGTGATAATGAGACACACCAGGGGAGGCTTGTGGAGGTAGAAATCGGAGGATGGGCTCATTGTAATGCATGGAATGAAATGAGGAATGATATTAAACACATGTTTGATACTATTCCTCATAGCATTCCATGCATTACAATGAGCCCGTCCTCCGATTTCTACTTCCACCAGCCTCCCCTGAGACACAAATGGGTTTGTATAGGCTAAACCCGATACTCCTGCAATAAGAAGGCCAGCAAAAACATGAAGAAATACGCAGAATTGCGCAATCCTGAACTGTTCACAAACTATAGGCCCTGGAGCTTAGAAATGTTTCCACATGCTGGAGCCCTGATCAGAGGAGGATTGACTCCTCCAAGCCACCATAGTGATGATGTCATCATCAACACTCTCCATCAAATCCCCAGGAGAGAGTACGATCGTTCACGTTAATGTTCGTCAACATCTGTCTGTCTTAAAATGGGATGTAAAGGAATCACATATTGGGCCAAATGTCATCGCACAAACGACGTTGAGTTTGTGCCTCAGCTGCACCCCACCCATACCACACGCTATGTGGCAGGGCACACCCGAAAGGGTGACATAGGGTTAAGAATGCATTGGTTTGGGTGGTGCTTCTATACTGCTAATTCAATTAGCTATGCAGCTGTGGATCGCTGACATCATGCTGATGTTTTTTAAAGGGAAAAAATAAGACATGCGCTTTCAGAAATGGGCCATCGCACCGTCCGGTTGAGACACCAGACGGACTGTCCATGTTTCAGTTTTCCATACTGTACTGAGAGTACTAGATTTAAATATGTATTTTCTTAAAAACGAGAGACACAATTCAAACATGTTTTATTAAAATGAATAGATTCCAGTCAATGCGATAATGTCTATTCTGTATTAATGCCTAAAAATGATATTTTAAGTGAGAAGTTACGTTGGTCTTTACTGTAAACAACATGCATTCACCACAGGGCAGGTTGCTTCGGAATCAAAGCTTCTCTCAAACAGCCTAATTCACACTCTTCGAGTATGTTTGCTTCCAAGATAGTGATTTATATTTCACACTGACAAGGAACAAGTTCATTTTATTGCCACACAGCCTAGGCGGGTGCAATTTGTTTTCATCTGGCCTACGGCGTGATGGAGAACTCTACATTCACTGACATACATTGCGATGAATAGAAGACAGACAACGCAATATAGTCTGTAGATTACACTCGGTCCATGTAACACAGGATCCTTTTCCTGTCATTGTTCACTGTTACGTGGTCATGTTTGGATTACAGTCACATGTCTTTGGTTCTAGAAGGTTCTAGAAGCTTTACGTTTTCCCTGGACCTGTTCTATCAATCACAGTGTAACACAGAAGAAACAGTCTGTAAATATGTCCTTATTAAAATACCCAAGTAGCCTACTCAGATCATTGGAGAGTCCACATCACTTCGATGTCAAATATTGATTTGTGCTTGTGTGACCGTCTTTTATATATGTGTCTGTTTCACAATAAGATTGGTGGTGTTCCAATTAAGATATGGATAGGCTTACGTTCTATCATGTACAAATACATGATGTGTGTAAACCAACAAACATACACCTGCATCACTGTTTCCTCAGCTTTTTGTCTTAAGCAAAGTGGCCCTGGCGCTAACAACGCTTAGATTGTGGGTTTGATTCCCGCTGGGACCATATATACTGAAATGTACGCACTCACTGCAATGTAAGTCGCTTATGGATAAAAGCGTCAGCTAAATGGCATATAAGCAGGGGCGCAGAAGCCCCCAAATCAACAGCAGGATAGACTTTTAGTGGTTTTAGGTGGGCCAACAGACCTATTCAATGGAACACTGACCTGCATATTCTTCTGTATGCAACCTGACCCATATATGGGTTTGTATTACCACTTGAAAGAATATGAATTATGAGGTTTGAAAGAAGCTTTGAAGGTTAAGCCACCTGCCCACTGGTGAGCACATGTTGGTTGAAGTACAGTTCGCCAACATACAGCACATTCTAAAATGGCAACCACAGCACGTATGAGATACTGTATACAGCCCCCCCATATCCCTTCATAGCCCCCCCATATCCCTTCCATTGTTGCCTGAGAGCCGTTTCTCCATCTCCCCGATTTATCATGTGTCTCCTCTCCCTGGAGGAAGCTGACTGCAGCTTTTTGGTCAACAACTAATTAAACACTATTACAGACGGGCTGCAGCAGAGAAGGGTTGCTGCTCTGTCCTTTGTCCTTGCACACTATGGAAACTAATGCCACGATCACGCTTCACTGCACTCAGTCCCTGCAGGCCCATCGCTAAGGTTAATGTCAAAACAGAACTCACAACCGAACGCACACACACACACACACACACACACACACACACACACACACACTGAGGACACACAGTTCCTCCATTCTATACGAGGTTGTTTACCTCAAAGGAGGCTTATTAGCCTTTCATTTGGAAGACATCTATTTGTGAGGCAAGTCTACCCGTTATCTTTATAGCAGCCTTCTATTTTATTTGAGGGGACAAAACCTTATTTGTTTGTTACTGTGTAAATACAACACAGTAACGCCATTTTGTTGGAACTGACATTGTAATAGATAACTGTCGGTCTGTCCTCCTACTGCACGGCCCTCTAAAGACAAAACCTATCATGGTCTAACACAAACATTTTCCCAGCAGTCAGGATACAATTTTCCAATACAATTTTCACGTTGGAGATATGAAATATGAATCAGGTCCCAGGATATTAGTCAGCCCAGTTTCTCAACCGGACATTTTCAATTTACAGTAATTTCCTTCATCTAGATTAAAAACCTCATGTTGTACAAAAATCGATCTAACTCATTATCAGGGAAGACATGATATGAACGCTTGTCTGTACTACTGTAGGTGTTACATAATGGCATCTTGTTGATGGTACTTCTGTCCCCTGAGTTGGATGGTGGAGGTATAAATTGGAGGATGGGCTCAATGTAATGCATTGTACAGTACAGACAGGGGTTCATATCATATCTTCCCTGACAATGAGTTTTTTTGTACGATTTTGTACATCATGAGGTTTTTAATCTAGTGGGAGGAAATTACCGTTAATTGAAAAAGCATGTCCGGTGAGAAACTAGGCTTACCAATATCCTGGGACCGGAATTATATCTCATATCTCCAAAGTGAAAATTGTATTGTAAAATTGTAGCCTGACTGCTGGTAAAACGTTTGTGTTAGACCATAATTAATGTTGTCTTGTGTTTGTTACCAATCCTCTTTCCATTCCATGCATTACAATGAGCCCGTCCTCCGATTTCTACCTCCACCAGCCTCCCCTGCATCAAACGATCACTCAATGTACTTGAAGTTCCCTCTGTGCTAAAACACATGATATGATACACCTGAATAGCAGTTTTGAGAGTTGCAGCGCTGATAGACCACACTCATACTATCCTCCAGCAACAATTACTGCAGTTCTACGCCAGTTCATTTACATAGTTCAACTCCACGTGCAGGGAAACGCAACCTGATACTAGATGATGAGTACTAATGTGTGGGCTGCGTTTCGGTCCTGCATTCAGGCACGACATGTGAAAGCATCATTGTATAAACATTCCATTCTTCAACATAACAAGAGCTCTAATGGTGTCTCTCAGAACGTTTTAAAGCTGCATGGTAATCATCATTGCTGTGCTGAGAGGGATCAGGGTCATTCCTCCCACTATAATGACAAACACACAGGGTTAATGCATGGATAAATGCCCGTGTGAGCAGCACTCTCACAGAGCTGCTGGAACACAGCAGGATAGACGGGAGATAACGTCAGAGATGGTAGAGACAGTCGCTCTGCGTAGAGATTATGTTGTAGATTTAATCAGATTTATTTCTGGTGTGCATTGTCAGTGCGATTGTGATTATGACACTGATTATGAGGTTTATAATCTAGAGGATGGAATTAACTTTTAATTGATTGAGCGTGTCCGTGAGATACTGACTAATGGGAGGCGAGTTCACACCTTTTCCCCCAGAAAAACTGTTAAACTCCATGACAATGTTATTGTTAGAGTGATAACATCAACACAGGTAAGGTGTTTTCCGAAGATAAAAACTAAACAGAAAATCGAGACAATGGTTTGATGAAGTAAGTGTCAGCATACTGTTAACTGACACCGTGTGAAAATTCACAGCAGATGTTGGTAGGTAGTGAGTGCTGTGGTCAATGCAGTGTCGCCCTCTACTAATGAATTCACGTACAACAACTCGAACACATCACACATTTCCATCGTTTCTACGGGGTTGGTTTTCTGGATGAGGCATTTACGCCTCACAAGAATTTCGTTTTTTCTTTTCTTCCCTCTAGCTGCAGTCCCCCTATAAGTCACACAGTAACATCAGTAGAAGTGTTCATTGGCTGCCATAATGACGGTACTCTCGGCATCAAAACGGAGGGAGAAATTCTGATTCTCTTCATCCACCGAACATGCACTTGCTGTGAGAAGGCATGTTTTCTCTTTTCTGCCTTTACTGTGTTGAGGATGAACATTGTGTGGAAACAAATCCCCCTAAAATATTCTATTCTATTCTATAGCCTACTACTATACTATACTATACTATACTATACTATACTATACTATACTATACTATTCTAGTCTATTCTTACAACATGTAAGAACAACTGCGGGCGTTGAATGCCAAGCAAAGCAATAAATGCACTAAAAGCAATATCGGTTTCTTTTCTTTTCTTGCGTGTCTGAGATGTACATGAATGTGTGTACAGAAGTGGGAGACGCTGTGCATGCTGGTCCGCAGGCTGCAGAACAACCGTGGAGAGAGAGAGAGGGAGAGAGAGAAAGAGAGAGAGAGAGAGAGAGAGAGCGAGAGAGCGAGAGAGAGAGAGAGAGAGAAGGGAAGGGGGAAGGGGGGGGAGAGAGAGAGAGGGGGGGGGGGAGAGAGAGAAAAAACTATCTGGACGTCACACACTGGCTCAGAAACCAACAGTTTCGCAGGAGAAGAGGGTAGCTGTGACTTCATCCGAGAGGTTCAAAGTCGCTTTTTTGATCCGCTACTCTGGATCGATGCCCAATCGGATTGTGCTGGCTCTGTGAGAGCTGCGGAGATACGATGTCTCCAACCCCGAACTCTCATCACCACTCCGCCGCCACGGTCCTCTGAGCAGCCCCGACCTCACCGTCTATGGAGCGGCGCACGGACAGCGGAACGCTCCGGTACCAAGTACCCCCGATCCGGTGATTTGGGAGATGGTAACAAATGAACGACACTGGAGGGATCATGGTTGAGAGGGGCAGCAAATTCTTTTGGATCGTCGTCGGCTCCGTGTTCTTCATGCTGATCCTGTATCAGTACGTCGCTCCCGGGGTGATGAACTTCGGCTCCCCGCAGGGCTACGTCCTCGCCGAGGACAACATGGATATTTTCCCCACCCCAGATCCCCATTACGTGAAAAAGTTCTTCTTCCCCGTGCGGGACCTGGAACGCACCGTTGATTTCGAAATCAAAGGTGAAGACGTGATTGTGTTTCTCCACATACAGAAGACTGGCGGAACCACTTTCGGGAGACATCTGGTGCAAAACGTTCGACTAGAGGTGCCCTGTGATTGTAGACCGGGGCAGAAGAAGTGTACCTGCTACCGTCCCAACCGAAAGGAGACCTGGCTGTTTTCGAGGTTCTCCACCGGCTGGAGTTGCGGGCTACACGCCGACTGGACCGAGCTGACTAACTGCGTCCCCGGAGTGCTAAACAAAAAAGAAAATAAATCGAAAAAATTGAGGTATTGGTGGAATGTTTTTTTTAATGTTATGTACTCTCGTTATCTCTCTCTCTCTCTCTCTCTCTCACACACACACACACACACACACACACACACACACACACACACACACACACACACACACACAGAATTGTTATTGTTATTGAATTGGCAGGTATCATGCTATGTTTTCCCCATACTGAGGACATATTGGCCAAATTAAATGCTGCATACTTCTAGGCAAATGACAGGCTACAGGAGGTGGTTGCACAATATGGCATTCATTAATCAATAGCTGGGTGTAGAGTTGAAGCGTGTTGGGAGAGACACACAGCCGCAGCCCCCTGTTGCCCGCTTCCTCGGCCCTGGCGGGTTACTAACAGCTCCTAGAACTTTGGGGTGAAAGTGGAAATTGACTGCGTTATCAACAGCGTTTGTGAACACACACTGGAGAGTCCTGTACTGTGTGAAGTGGTCGCTGTAGTAAAACACGTTAAAGCATATAGTCACATCTGGGGCGTCAAGAGCAGACAATACACTTTTACCACCTAGTTTTATAACCTGGTTATTACAGAAGCAAGATCATAAGCTTTTCTGGATGGGCCGATTTTTCTTAGCTGACACCTAAACACAATCTTGGTGGCTCCATGTTCTGTCATCATGTTTGGAATAGCCTACCTTATGAATTGACTTCACTGAAAGCACTTATTCAGTCACAATGCACACTAACCCTAACCCTAACCCTAACCCTAACAGGTAACAACTGTACGAATTACTGAACACCAAATAGGTCGACACATATGTCAGTTAGTTTGGATCAGACATGACATTGTAATCATGTTGATCCGTAAGAGTTCTCTTGAGTGGGACTGCAGGTGATCGAGCCATGCTGGATTCGATCAGGGCTGTATTACAGTATATACATCATGGGTTTCATCAGGGCTGTGTCATGTCCACTCCAGCAGCCTCCGGGGCTATTTTGACTAGCAGGGACACCAGGGATCCTGTGTGGTATTCCTGCCATCCGTCAAGGCGGTAGAGGGGTTTCCCTATCGGCCCAGGGGCTCCAGGGGTATGGCACCATCGTAACCCTGGAGATTAGCTAGGACCCGGGTCTATCTATAGCTGCACGAGCACCACTCTAGCATAGCTTCATAATGTCATAACTATTATCATCTTTGACACCGCGTCTGTCATGAAACATTGCATCACTCACTACTACAAGGTTTACAGTACATAGATGCTTCGCACAAATCATCCATAAGCAACGTCAAAGCACATAAAGGCTGATGTGACAGGCCTTTTCATGTGGTGCTTTTAAGTTTGAAGATCTGACGCGATTGCCTGTTCTTCTGGTATTCTCTGATGTGTCTGCATCACAGAAGGCTCACATCAGCCAAAGCGTACTCGCAAAACAAAGCTCTGGATCGTGAGCGCAGAGCCCCAAACGGTTGAGGAGAAGGGCCTTTAAGTCTGTGGTAACAAAGCGCCTATCGCCGTAGACGCTCTTTCTGAAGGTGATGCTGATGGAAATTGGGAATTTCATGGATGGTTATGTCCAATCACAGCGTGAGGAGAGGCTAGAAAAGTGAGCTGAAGTGGTCTAATGCTGCACACTGCCGCCTGAGCGCTTCTCTTACGTCCCTGAACGCTGCTCTAATCTGCCTCTCCCGCCAGACGAGACACACCCGTTATTACACCCGTTATTACACCCGTTGTTACACACGCTATGACAGACATTAGCACTGTCACAGGCAGCCCTGGCCGACCAATGCACATCAACAAGTCGCCACAGCCAGTAGGAACCGTGGTAATATCCTTGAAATGAAAAGGGAAAGGAAGGTTCTGCAGCACAAGGCCCTTCAAACCTGCCACCAGCCCGAGATACAAGTAGATCCCACTGCTTTCGTTCCCCTCTCAGCTGTGAAAGCAGATGCTCTGGCCTAAATGTTTCTGATTAGCTTCCTCGTTAGCTTTATATCACGGCGTCATTTCCTTGTAAATTCAATACAGTATTTGATCATGGTCTGTAGCGATGTGGTTTCCTTGTTAGACCTGTATGTGTGTTGTAATTCGGTGCAGAGTGTGGAGCGGTTTAATATCCTTCTGTAATGAGTTTTATGGAGGGGGCAGTAACTGATTATGACCATCATTAAGTCGGCAGTAAAGACTCATTATCTGAGTTCCCCCCCGTGAAAACTCATAACGACACACACACGCACACACGGACACACTCACGCACGCACACACACACACACACACACACACAGACACACATACATATATACAAATACACAGTTTCTTTGCTAAACGCTAAATCCACCATTTTCAAAAATGTACTTTCTCTTGTTTAAAATGATTCCTGTCATGTCATAAAACCCCCTGATACATTTGGATGGACAGTAGCTAGACACACGCGCGCACACACACACACACACACACACACACACACACACACACACACAGACAGACAGACAGACAGACAGACAGACAGACAGACAGACAGACAGACAGACAGACAGACAGACAGACAGACAGACAGACAGACACACACACACACGTGATGATACGTATAATGTAACTTCTTGATGGCATGATGAGACAGAGCTCATCATAATAGACTCTTCTAGACTGATAACATTGCTCTTGAGTGATGGTAATCTGGACATGCTACAATAGCTAGTCTGTAGCATACAAACACACACACACACACACACACACACACACACACACACACACACACACAGTGATGCCATTGTTCTATATCTGGCAGCGTATCTGTGAACTGAATGTGGGTATTGGGTCTATTAAAGGACACTATCTCTATCTCTATCTAAAAGGCTTCCAATAGTGTTATTAAGAGGTTAGAGTGTGTAGTCCATGCCGGAACATATTGTGGAATGTCTCATACTGTACCTCTCACTAGAGAACATATCTATTACCTAATGTGACCAGAGCAGACAGTGATTACTGTTGAGAGTTAGGGGCCACCCACACCAGGGAAGAGTGATCTCACAGACTCATCACCCAGTCAGTCAGCCATCATCAGATGGCAGATGTTTCATTGATTGTTGCAGTTAGAGATGCAACGGTCCGACACCGAGCGTCGGCACTGGGCGGATATTGGCCTAAAATTTGGGTTCAGAGATAGGGAATGCTATTTACCGATCCTGCGCCATTAAACTGCCGTAAAAACTTGGCAAACACGCGCACTCTCGACGAACGGCTGCACGGCTGAGAAGACACATGACGACAGCCACGTCTGCGGTCCGGAATGACTTCACTCGTAAAACCGTTGGTCGTAAAATCTCGTGAGTGTTTCGAGGGGTTGGCGATAGCACGTCGCATTTCAAAAAAAGGAGAGAGCCTTTTATCCGATCGGTAGTCGAAATCGTCCGATACTCAAAGTCCAGTACTCAGAATCGGTATTGGCAATGAAAAAGTCGTATCTGTATCTGTGCATCCCGAGTTGCAATTGTAAACATCATGTCCTGTCTTCCTATAGAGAAAAATCCACTGAATGGACAGTTAGAGGCTCAGGTGTGGGTTTGTCCCTAGAAAGTAGTGTCGTAGCAGCAGGGGAGGCCGGTGGAGGCAGAAACCGGAGGACGGGGCACATTGACGAAATGGTTATGGTTATCAAACACGTTTTGCCTCCCCTGCTATCCCCCCTAAGACAGTCATAAGACAGAGACTGGATAACCTACACATGGCCGAAGCAGAGACAGTCATATCTCTGTTGTTGGATACCGTTTGATACCGTTCCTCATTCCTTTCCATGCATAACAATGAGCCCGTCCTCCAATTTCTACCTCCAGTGGCCTCCACGGTGCAGTAGCGTGAGCTAAGCTCGCCAGGGTCAGGAGAGAGCAGAGGGGACATTAATAGCTCCTGTGGATCCTTGGAGCCTCTGAACCCTGCTACTTCCACTGCTACCTCTGGAAGCCTGTTACAACGTGGTGTGACTGAGAGGCAATCATAACACTGCTGGCTTTTGGACCTGATGTACTGCTTCTATGTGTATGTGTGTGTGTGTGTGTGTGTGTGTGTGCGTGTGTGTGTGTGTGTGTGTGTGTGTGTGTACGTGTGTGCGTGTGAGTGCGCGGACAGGGGCATGACCCAGCAGCTGTCTGAGGTAACAAATGGAAAGCAAAACTCTCTCTGGCTCTCCCTCACAATCTGTGAGACTACGGAGAGTGGTTGTGTGTGTGTGTGTGCGTGTGTGTGTGTGTGTGTGTATGTATGTTCTTGTGTGTGTCTGAGAGAGAGGGAGAGAGAGCGAGAGAGGAGAGGGGCTGGTTTAGCTTAACATTTGAGATATTCTATGAGTAATTTGTTTACCCTGAGGGAAACCTGACCCTTAGCTATTCACCCTAGCCCTGCAGTGTTTACAGACAACTCTGTCTACTCTGCTCGGAGTGTAAAGTGCTGCTTTACACTCATACATCCTGTAGGCAGAAGCTGCATTCTACTGAGGTCAGAGAGCGAGGGATTCTGACTGACTGTTGTGATGGTGGTTATTTTGTTAACATTTTGTTGTTTTGTCCACAAACCGTACACCGAACCGTTTACTGAGCTCACCCAGATGACCCTGACGGTCCTCTGTGGCTCAGTCGGTAGAGCTGGCATTGCAGAGGTTGTAGGTGCAATTTCCACTGGGACCCATATGTACTCAAAATGGTTGCACTCACTGTGCTGTAGGTAACTTTGGATAAAAAAGCGTCCGCTAAATGTGTTCTATAGATATACACTCACGATCATGTTATTAGGAACACTATATTAATATTGGGTATGGCCTCCCTTTGCTCTCAAAACAGCCTCAATTCTTCGTGGCATTGATTCCACAAGATGTTGGAAACATTCCTTTGAGATTCTGGTCCATGATGACATGATTGCATCACGCAATTCCTGCAGATTTTGCAGGTACAGTTTCAAGTTATGAATCTCCCGTTCTACCACATCCCAAATGTGTTCTATTGGATTCAGATCCGGTGACTGGGAAGGCCACTGAAGAACACTGAACTCATTGTCATGTTCATGAAACCAGTTTGAGACGACTTTTGCTTCGTGACATGGTGCATTATCATGCTGGAAGTAGCCATTAGAAGATGGGTAAATTGTGGCCATGAAGGGATGCACATGGTCAGCAACAATACTCAAATAGGCTGTGGCATTCAAGCGATGATTGATTGGTATTAACAGGCCCAAAGTGTGCCAAGAAAACATTCCCCACACCATTACACCACCTCCACCATGAGAAGGTGTACAGGTGTTCCTAATGATGTGTTTGTGAGTGTATACCTAGAAAGCAGCAGATCAAATAGGCTGAAAGATCCATACGTGACTTGATGTCGGTTCAATTAATTCTATTTCTACAGCCTCCCCACCATCTCCTCTCTCTCTCCTCCCTCCATTCTCTCTCTTCTCCTCCCTCCATTCCTTCTCCTCTCTCTCCTCTCCTCTCCTC
>NC_139655.1:34877597-34897597 GCF_951799395.1 Argentina silus | reverse complement strand
CATCCCTAAAACATGCAGCCTCTTCAGCTTAGTTACAAAGTTTGCAGCGTATCTGAGGGCATTTAAATTTGATGTCCCATCCTGACAGTCTGGTCTTCCCAGACAAAGGCGGTCTCTCTGCTCCTCTCGACTCTCCTCCTCTCTCCTCTTTCTGCCCTCTCCTCTTTCATCTCTCCCTTGCTGCACTCCTTGTGCTGCTGCTCCTGCCTAGCCTCAACACCTGCCTAGCAGGGTAAATACACTTGATGAAGAAATCAGTAGGGTCATTCTCTCACAAGTATTTGATTAGGAAACCTGTAAGAACATTAAAATCCTGTAGCTAACCACTAGATATTTTAGACGGCATGTTTTTGTATCCCTTAAAAATTCCGGGGGGTGGGGGTGGGGGGGGGGGGCATTTTCAAGAGCCCCCAAGCCCCCCCTACTCTCGACCTGACTATTTCGCTTCTCCATCATTGGGGATTCTTCTTTGAAAAATACTTTAACAAAGTCATCTGAAAATTCAATCAAGAAGATTTAGTTTAGCTAATGTTAGATAGCTAGACCCAGCTTGTATCATCATCATTTAAACTGGTGTGTGTGTGTGTGTGTGTGTGTGTGTGTGTGTGTGTGTGTGTGTGTGTGTGTGTGTGTGTGTGTGTTTCAGCGGGGGTGTGGTGGTGGTGGTGTGGGGAGAAGCAAAGTGCAGGGCGCCAGCCTCTGTTGGCCGGCATGTGAATGGGCCCGGGTGGTTGACAACCGTGGTAATTGAATTGTGGGAAAATGCAAATGGCTGACTGTTGCTTAGCATACAGAGGGATGGAGTGGAGGTATGTAGTGGTTTTACTCTACCAGTGATGTGATGCACCACCATACCTTCACACATATCTCCCTTGGAGTTGACAGATAGATAGATACACACACATAAGATAGATACCGTACATACTGTATTTAATAGTCCCCACAGCGGCCATTAATAGACTCCACAGCAGCCTATTACTAGAGCTACCGCGGCCTTCACTTTCACTCATACAATAAAGCAATTTAAGCATACAATGCTTCAACCATGGAAGGTAAAATCACTTCCAAAAAAATGTATGACTCTCTGGAAAAAACATAGGTTGTCATAAGAATTTTTTTTTTTTTCATGTAATGACGATACTGCACCGAAGTTCAATTTGCTCAGATTCTTAAATTTGCTCAGTGTTTGTGAACTTTCGGCCGTTGATGGGGCTGTCGTCCCTATCGTCCGGTTTTGAGATATCTCAAAGTGTTCCAAACAAAAGTGAGTAACAGATAAGCAAGAGGAATAGTCACCCTTACAATTTAAATTGTTGTTGTATGCCTCAGAAATAGCAAAATAGCCCAAACGTGTCACTACTACAACGGCAGTACTATCTACCTGCGTTTGCTATCTGGCTGCAGAAATAACCATTCAAAAGTGACTAAAAAAGAACTATAAGTTAGCAAACAACAGCAAAATGCAGGTGAAAACCAGGACAGGATTACTGTACCTTTGGTGATCGTTTTGTATCCAGTATTTTTTCATATAAGAGACAATAATCCAGTGTGGTGTGTAATCCAGGGATGTGAGTCTAGGCAGGTAATTTAGGGGAGAGCCATGCTGTAGCTGGCTAGCTAGCTAGCTGATGTTTTCATCTGTAGTGTAGATGATACTTTTCACCAAATGAGTTTTTTATTAACTGGCAAATCGATTTGTATCAATAATAACTAGACTGCAAGATTTATTTCTCATCTTCTTTTAGTAGTAATGCGTTGTATTGCTGTCCCATTGTCCCATTGATAGTGTGTTTAGGATTTAGGACAAATTGTGAAGGGGATTCTAATATGAAAATGAAGTTTAGCCTCTCGTCTTTAAAAAACAAATTAACTTTTAATTGAAATGAATCCTTAGATTTGGAGTTAGTCATCACTATTTCAGACATTAGAGAAACAGAACAACTTAAGGCAATATATATATATATATATATATACAGTAGATCTGTTTAGATCCCCCCGCCCGGCCCCCCCCTCTATCTCAGCAGGATATGAATGCTTAACTACTTTCAAGGCGACAACAGCGCTGGCTGTGTGTCTGAAGCGTCTCTATTGTACAGCAAAGGGTTTGTGAAGACACAGAGAGGCCTAGTCAGACTACACCACACTGCCTGGATACAAACACAGCAGGATCACTGAAGGCAGCAGTGAGAGTTGCAGCAGTGCACAGGAAGTTCATAGTAAGGTATGGCACCCAGACAACAAAGCAGCACCCCCCCCCACCCACCCCCCCCTCTCTCTCTCTGTCTTGGAACCATCCGCTTTCTGTACATTACTCAGTGTAAAATCTGATTGGAAGCTGAATGGAACGGCCTGGGGGTGGGGGGTTTGGAATGTGTTTCTCTCTGATGAAACCTTGCTTTAAGCATTCTGCTCTCCTGTCTGCCTGTCTAATCACCAGCAGGGAGGGGGAAGCGTTCCAGGCCATGTTTCTGCTTAAATCATTTATTTATTAGGTGTTAACTCATACAGGCTGTGTGTGTGTGTGTGTGTGTGGGTGTGTGTTTGGGTGTGTGTGTGAGTGCGTGTGCGCGCATGTGCGTGTGTATGTGCGTGTGTGTGTGTGCATGCGTGTACATGCATGTGCGTGTGATTGTGCGCGCGCGTGTGTCACAAAACGAGGAGCAGGTAGTTGGATACAGGCAGAGAAACAGAGATATCTATTTCACTCCTGGTTCTTATCAGCGTCATGCATCTCTTCCGCAGTGTGAGTTTCTGCACCTCTTCGAAGCTTTGTGTTCCCCTCAGATTTGTCATGTCAGAAGGATTGTGCTGAACTCTCTGTTCTACTGAAGGACACAACGATTCTGCAGTCGAAGGGCCAGGCTGGCTGACGCACGCACGCACGCACGCACGCACGCACGCACGCACACACACACACACACAACCCACCTCAAACCACCCACACACACACACACACACACACCCACACACACACACACACACACACACACACACACACACACACACACACACACACACACACACACACACACACACACACACACCTGCTCCGTTGCACTGCTATACTGTGCATGATAGTGTTGCTTTGTGTACGTTCAAGGGCAGGATGTGCAGCCTGGCCGATCACACGACACAGATACCAGCTCATCCTTCCTTCCAGACACGACGATGCTGTACTCTCTCTCTTTCTCTGAAGCTATCCCTCCCTCCTCTCCTCTTTTCCCCTCTCCATCCTCTCCCCTCTCCTCTCCTCTCCTCGCCTCACCTCACCTCGCCTCGCCTCGCCTCTCCTCTCCTCTCCTCTCATCTCTCCTCCCTCTGTTCTCTCTCTTCTCCCCCCCCCCCCCCCACACACCTCTTAGCCCAGTGGTTTGGTACGCCCCAGACTGGGAAATTTCTCATCCTTCATTCAACAGACACTGTCCAACATGAAGAGACCGTAGGAAGGGGAAACCGGATCTGGTGGGCAACCCCTCCCTAACCACCCTCCCCAACTACCCTCCTCAACTACCCTCCCTAACCACCCTCCCCAACCACCCTCACCAACTACCCTCCCCAACCACCCTCCCCAACTACCCTCCCTAACCACCCTCCCTAACCACCCTCCCCAACTACCCTCCCTAACCACCCTCCCTAACCACCCTCCCCAACTACCCTCCCTAACCACCCTCCCCAACCACCCTCCCCAACTACCCTCCCTAACCACCCTCCCCAACCACCCTCACCAACTACCCTCCTCAACCACCCTCACCAACTACCCTCCTCAACCACCCTCACCAACTACCCTCCCCAACCACCCTCACCAACTACCCTCCTCAACCACCCTCTCCAACCCCCCTTCATGATTTACTGACCGTCATGTTATTCTGCGGTCCTCACACGGAACATAGCGGAGACCGGAGGCGTTGCCGGTTCTTCCACACTGTGACCTATCGTCCTTTCTGTTGTTCCCACTCTCTCTGTCTTTCCCCTGCCCCTGCTCTCTCTCTCTGTCTCAGGTTTCCTCCCTCTCTTTTTAATGGCAAAATGACAATGAATGTGTTTGAATGTGTTTTGTGTTTGTATAATGGTTACACATGACGGTTCCAACAATGATAGTGAAGGTCAGGAAAGGTCAGGGACATGGCTATTACACACACATAAAATCATCACAGCGTCATTGTGCAGTAATCACTCCCGTTTTTCCTGCCTTTCGGCCCAAATGGTATTAGGATCTGCAAATTAAATGCTTGCCCACAATAGTACTGCGTGTGTGTGTGTGTGTGTGTGTGTGTGTGTGCGTGTGTGTGTGTGTGTGTGTGTGCGTGTGTGAGATTGGCAGCAGTAGTAGAGGCAGGGGGTTACTTCTGCTTCCTCTTATCAGTAAGGTGACAGCTGTACCTCATCATGGTTTACTGGGGTCAGGGGGCCCTGTTACACACACATACACACACACACACACACACACACACACACACACACACACACACACACAATCACATTCAGAGCAGCCCTCAACATTCAGCCATTCGGCCATTAGACACACTCCACTGGAGCTGTAATAAGACTCAGACTGGGAGAGGTCAGAGGTCATATGAAGTTTTAAACATCAGGCATCACATTAAGGAGCATGTTAACGAGCAGGGGCTCCTTTTGAAGTAAATAAACCACCACCCTACATGTATCTGTGGCTTCGCACCGTTTATGTGGAGGTATGTATGACCGTAGAAGAGCTGCTGAACACAGCTGAGCATATTTATCAGAAAATACAAACAGAAACGAAAACTTGGGGAGAAACCTGTCCTCTGTATATCAGTTGAGTACTATTGTTTCTTCAGTGTATCGCCGGCCATTTCCAGATGTGTTTGAACCCGTCTTTGCCTGCTGTCTGTCACCCCGAACCCCCGGTCTGTTAAGCCGAAACATGTTGAACATCAGAACAATAGAGCTTTTCTAGAAAGTTCCAATTGTTCTCCCAAGGGTGTCTGAATGCATCTCATAGTCTGCTCCTCTGTTCAAGCGAGTTGGACCGCGACATATCCCCAGCATACTTCTTCTCTGACCTGTATTTCAGTTCAGACTTGTTAGGGGTGACGTTCTCTCAAGTTTCACTCCTCACAACTCTTGAGACATTCTTTCCTACAGTACGCCTGTACGGCTGTCTCCATGTGTTGGTTTATCCCGTCTCTGTCTTACGACTTTCTTCGGGTGAGTAGCAGGGGAAGCTAAAACGTACCCATGCATGACAATAAGCCCGTCCTCCGACTTCTGCCTCCCCCGGTGGACAGCCTGACTGGATTCTCAGCGTTTTTGCCGTTGTCCTACAAAGCCATTTGATTGAACAATTGAGTTCAAAATCAATACAACCCGTTACTCAACCATGAATATGAGCCGTTGAGGCGTCCATTTTGAGCGTTCAAAAATGACGCTTTGTTACGATGGCTCAAGTTCGCCACACGCGACAGTAGTAGTAGTAGCAGCCCTAGTTATATGAATACTAGTTGTATTTCCAATGATAAGAATCGTCACTGCACTGCCATGTCTCCGGTCCCAATCGTACGAAGAGGTGATCGCGCTGTGCTATATTCTGCCTCCACGCCCCAAAGCAGTGCATTGATTGTGAACGGTTGAGGTTTTGTCGTGGGTACGGAAGGTTAGACCACTGGTTCATCCTAACAGGGTTACTTCAGCTCCAGGGCTGTAATCAATGACCGCCACACTCCATGGCCTCCTGTGGACATGACGGGAACGACAGACGGATCAATCAGAAATCAATCCGGTCTCTTTTCATTCTTTTCTCTCCTAATGGTTTGCCGGGTTTCCTCTGCCCAGTTATGCAGTGTACTTAATTATTGATATACAATACGGCCCATTCTGGTTTGGTCAACTGTAATTATCTGTTGTCTGAGTGGTCAGTGATCAATAACTGTTAGGAACAGAGCACGTGGGGTTTGATACCATTCCTAATTTCCGTTCCCTGCGTAACACGTTCCGATTTCTGCCTCCACCAGCCTCCCCCTGGCTGTCACTCAGTCCCGATCAGCCATTTAGAATGAGGAGAGGGAGGGGGTCTGAGAGAGACACAACGTGGCCCTGAGAGAGACACTTGCAGCTCTGACTGACAGCTGAACTGGTTTTGACTGAAGGTTTCATAATAACATCCCTGGTCTCTGAGCCTCTGCCATAACAAACACAGTTTACTCTGTGTGTGTGTGTGTGTGTGTGTGTGTGTGTGTGTGTGTGTGTGTGAGTGTGTGAGTGTGTGTGCGTGTGTGTGTGTGTGCGTGTGTGTTAGCATCTGTTTGTGATTTGTGGTAATGGGGTGGGTATGATAAAGAGATGTAGGGGAACACATAATGGAGTCCCATCGTAGGGTTGAATGACAGCTGAATACTTACTTCTGCCAACAAGGCTGACGATAATTGACAACAGCAAGTGTCGCGGTTGGCCAGAGAGAATCTCACATTTGAAATATCTGGCAACCCTCTCTCTAAAAATCGAAAACATTCTCTCTCTCTCTCTCTCTCTCTCTCTCTCTCTCTCTCTCTCTCTCTCTCTCTCTCTCTCTCTCTCTCTCTCTCTCTCTCTCCTGACACCACATCATTCATCTGGGTTAGGCCACATTTTAGCTTATTACCATCTGGTCTCTCTAACTCACTCATCATACCCTCTCTACTCCCCCCCCTAACCCCAACCTGCTCCTGAGTGGTTGCCACCGACAACAGCAGGAGAGGGGTTGAAGGTCAGACAGGGTAGGTCAAGGGATGAAAGATCGGGCAGGGTTGGTAAAAGATAGGGGGGGGGGGGAGCATGTCACCGAGGGACAGGCCTTTATTAGCTTGAATGAATGTGTCTACAGTGGGAGGGGCTTCAGGGTCATGTGCTGTTGTTTATCAAGACCTGGGTGGTGAGGTCACTTCCTCCCGGGTTTGGCAGGGTGGTGTGTGTGTGTGTGTGTGTGTGTGTGGGGGGGGGGGGTGTCCTAAACCTGTGGGGTGGTTGATGGGTTTATATACCTGAGGTCATCAGCACTGCTGTTGATCACTAATCCCTGATTTTGTGATGATCCTCTCAGTCCAGAATCCCATTAGTCCAGTCTAATCTGACCTAAAAAGCCTAGAGGGCCTTGAATGGCTCCTAGAGAGATGAAACACTGCACAGACCTAGGCTGGTGGAGGTAGAAAATCGGAGGACGGGCTCATTGTAATGCATGTAACGGAATGAGGAATGGTATCAAACACGTGTGCCCGTCCTCCGATTTCCGCCTCCAACAGCCTCCCCTGGCGCAGACCAATCAACAACATGTGCACTGGCCACGCAAGAAAGAAAGAGAGAAAGCAACGGGTGAGTCAGACAAAAATGTACACCTCCCTCCCTGACCTCTCCCGTTCCCTCGTTCTCAGGCTGGTCTGCAGTAAACAGCTGCTTAATCCACCGCTCGCTAAAACACCCCGGCCCTGAGCTTATTTCTCAAATAAGCTATTTCCCCGATCCCCCCTCCACCCCCCTCCCCCTCAGTGACAGCGCAGGCTCTCTCTGTCCACATCACGACCGAGCAGAAAGGACGAAACCCGGAGAGGCTTAAGTCAGATGGTGTGTCAGTCAAGAGGAGGCTGGCGGAGGCAGCGACCGTCGAGACCTATCCTCCGGTCGGTATGCTGGCTGACACCAAGAGGAGGCCGGGAAAGGCACGCATCGTCGGAGGACGCGGCTCATCGTCATGCTCGTCGCGGGTTTGATACCGTTCCTCATTCCGTTCCGTGCGTTGGAAAATGAGCCCGTCCTCCGGTTTCTACCTCCACCGGCCTCTAGCTGGTGTCAGCCTATGGGTTCTCGCTAGAGGATAGGTCTCTTGACAGGGCTTCAGAGGCCCACGCAGGAGTAGGGGATATGATTCAGCCTATAACCCAGGTCCAAATCAACGGTCTCCTGTCTTGTCTGAATGGCATCGCTGCTAGTAGCCTTCAGAGTTCCTACTTGCCTCTCAATAGAGAAGGGGAATACCATGTGTGTGTGTGTCTGTGTGTCCCTGGCACTTAGTACAGCAGAACACCACTCAGCTCCTACAATGTTACAGCCAGACATGCATATTGCATAGTACCCTCCTCCACAGAGGCCCTAGCTCTGTACAGTAGACACACTGACACACACACACACACACACACACACAGACAGACAGACAGACAGACAGACAGACAGACAGACAGACAGACAGACAGACAGACAGACAGAGATATAGAGATGCAGAGTTACGGGCAGGCAGGCAGGCAGGTAGGCAGGTAGGCAGGCAGGCAGGCAGGCAGACAGACAGACAGACAGACAGACAGACAGACAGAGAGAGTTACAGAGAGGCAGACAGACAGATGGACAGACGGACAGACAGACAGAGTTACAGGTAGGCAGACAGACAGAGTTACAGACAGACAGACAGACAGACAGACAGACAGACAGACAGACAGAGTTACAGGTAGGCAGACAGACAGAGTTACAGACAGACAGACAGACAGACAGACAGACAGAGTTACAGGTAGGCAGGCAGACAGACAGACCCACCCAGCCACACACACACGCGCGCACGCACATACAGTTGCGTTCAACTGTCACATAGGTTAAAGCATTTTGAGATTATTTTGTGTGTCTGTGAAGGAAGCTCTGTTTTGAAAAGCCTTAAGTATGTTTTTTATTGCATTTACTGACACAAACCCCCTCTCTCTCCCTCTCTCCCCCTCTCTCTCTCTGTCTATCTGATGTGATTGGCTGACTGCCTGCTGTCTCATGTTGCCCTACCTCCCTCCCTGGGTCAAGGTAAGAGAAAGAAGAAGCTGTTTCAGTTCTTCCACATGGCTGCCTCTCTCCCTCACCCTTCAGTTCATTAAACAGCAGCAGGCAGTGGATGTGTGGATGATTGAAGTACAGTAGTTGGAACATCTTCTGATGTGGGTGCCAATCGAGATGCCCCACGGGGGGCTGTGTTCCATTACGCTCCACTGTGACCATATGGGTTACACACACACACACACACACACACACACACACACACACACACACACACACACACACACACACACACACCAAGGCTGCCTTTAAATAAGGACACATGTGACAGTCCAGCAAGGCCTTGAATGAACTGGTGCTGTTTGATGTGAAGAGGGACAAATAAGTTGTGGAGGAGGGAGGGAGGGAGGGAGGGAGGGAGGGAGGGAGGGAGAGAGGGAGGAAGGGAGACACACACACACACACACACACAGAGACACACACACAGAGACTCACACAGAGAGATAGGGACACAGACAGACAAAGAGACAGAGGGAGAGAAAGACAGGGGGTTGACAGGGCTGACAGGAAGAGAAGAAAGAGAAGTCTGGGGACAGAGAGAAAGAGACAGAGAATAAGCAGAGAGACGAAGCAGGAGGATAACAGCATTGCTCAAGTTTAGTTTTCAATTTCATTTCGTTTCATGACAGAGATGAAAGCATATTGGCCAAAGCAAACTATTCTTCATCTCCTCCTGTCACTGTCCTCATCGTTCACTTACCCCAGCAGCACCTCTCCCAGTTCTTCTGATGCCTTCCCGGCACTGTCCCACTTACTGTGCTGTATATAGATATTCTTTAGACAGAATTTCAGCAGTACCTTTAGCTAGAAATAAAGTAAATACAGCTGGTGTTTAGCTGGTGTTTATCAAGAAATGGATCGAAATAAATAGCCACCATATTGTTTTTTCAAGGGGAAACTTTGAAAGGCTAATCAGCTATGAAAGTGTTCTCTTGCACACACTGTGTGTGTGTGTGTGTGTGTGTGTGTGTGTGTGTGTGTGTGTGTGTGTGTGCGCGTTTGTTTAATGACATGCGTCTTTGGTGTGCAGACAATTAACAAATACCAGCCTCTGCATTATTAAAAAATGAGTCCGCTATCATCTTAGAAATGAACTTGCTATTGCATTCAGAGATGACTCGTGCTCTATGTGTGATAAAAATCCTCTTCTTATTACAATGGTATTACTATTTACAAATGCATACAGAAACGCATTGACAAGCATGACAAAAAAAAAAGGCCCCTGGTGTGAGCATTAATTACTTTATCTTCTGATGACTGATGGATAGATGATTCACTTACTTAAACAAATGTATTTGTTATACGTGGCTTTGGATAAAGGCGTCTGCTAAATGCCATAAATGTAAACGACATGCTACATAGCCTATTCTTGGATTAAAAAATTAGAAGAAAAACAGTTGTTTGATCATGACTCCTGTCACTGACATTATAGGCCAAGAACAAGTCATATGGATATCGAAGGGAGAGAACATGTTAAATTAGGCTTTTAAACAACTATCCTCACACAGAGTTGAGGAGTGTCTATACAAATTATACTGCACCGTAGATCATGAGAGAAAGAAGCTAAATATATATTTTTTCTTACTGGACATTTTTGCACTGCTTTGGTGAAAGGCTCTGCTCTGTATACTTGTGCATCCGAGATACAATATCCTTGTATTGCCACACAACGTTTAGGGAACGAAATGAACACCTGCCAAGCGCTGAATGCGGGTAGGCCTCCTTTTTTCTTGTGGCGGGTAAATATCGCAGTGATCACCTGCCAACTCTGGCCTCGCTTCATTCCGTATCATCACCGTTTTGAAATATGTATTTGGTATCCTAATTTAGGCCTTATTATTGTAGTTCATTTCAAAGATTGGGCAGATACGCGTTTCGCATTGACGCTGCGCAGTTCGAGGCGGAATGCCTAACTGGCAGCGAGAGATTAGTCAGTCTGTAGTTTTCCTTTCCCAACATTTATGTAGCAAATCAATTATCGGCAGATAATGGTTCTTTTCATGTAGGCTTATGGCTTTCCCTTCAGCAGGCGAAAACCACCAGAGAATCGTTTTGGAATCGCGGCGATTCTAAACTAGACTTGTCAAGGGAAATGCGCAATAATGTTTTGTCTGAGGTCTAGTGAACAGTTGAATGTATAATTTCAACTGCTATTAGGTTGCTGTTAGAACAAAATGATAGCGAGAGATTATTTCCCCCCCCAAAATCTTCTTGAATACTACTGTAAAATATGAGCGACCTAAAGTTGTGTTTCGTGAGGGATCTAGTTTCCAATCTATTTTCTCTGACAGAGGTGAAACACATCAAATGTGTATAGGTCTGTTGGCTTGTGAGGCTGTCCCTGCCACTGAGCTGATGTGTGTTCTAACATGGGACATGTTTCTATACACTATGTATGGACAACCATTACACTGCTCACTGGGTTCATTATACATTGATGTTATGACTACTAAAGTGTCATTCTGTATGGTGAATTCATGTTTCCCTCCGTCTCTCAAGACTTAAAATGCTTTTAAGCTGTTTAACGTGTCATACAGACTGTGTGTCTAAAAGTACGGTTCCATACCTAGCTCAATTTTAGATGATGTGTGTCAGGTTTTAGATGACGAGTGACGTGTTAGATAGGTTTAGGAGGAGAGTTGTGTGTATTTGATGTGGAGTGTGTATGTGTTGTGTCTGTGTGTATTTGATGTGGAGTGTGTTTGTGTTGTGTCTGTGTGTATTTGATGTGGAGTGTGTCTGTGTCGTGTCTGTGTGTATTTGATGTGGAGTGTGTATGTGTTGTGTCTGTGTGTATTTGATGTGGAGTGTGTCTGTGTCGTGTCTGTGTATTTGATGTGGAGTGTGTATGTTGTGTCTGTGTGTATTTGGTGTGGAGTGTGTCTGTGTTGTGTCTGTGTGTATTTGATGTGGAGTGTGTATGTTGTGTCTGTGTGTATTTGATGTGGAGTGTGTATGTTGTGTCTGTGTGTATTTGGTGTGGAGTGTGTTTGTGTTGTGTCTGTGTGTATTTGATGTGGAGTGTCTATGTTGTGTCTGTGTGTATTTGGTGTGGAGTGTGTTTGTGTTGTGTCTGTGTGTATGTTGTGTCTGTGTGTATGTGGTGTGGAGTGTGTATTTGATGTGGAGTGTGTATGTTGTGTCTGTGTGTATTTAGTGTGGAGTGTGTATGTTGTGTCTGTGTGTGTATTGTGTCTGTGTGTGTATGTTGTGTGTGTGTCTGTGTGTATGTTGTGTCTGTGTGTATTGCTTGTGTGTGTGTGTGTGTGTGTGTATGTTGTGTGTGTGTGTGTGTGTGTGTGTGTGTGTGTGCGTGTGTGTGTGTGTGCATGTGTCCACAGTCCATTTAGGACAACCATGCCCCTTACTGGGCTCCAGTTTGCTTCTACTAAACAGCGGCATGCAGCACTAAAACCACGTGCAGAGACCGTTTGAGTAATTTGGTGTCGCCGCAAAGTGCTTCTGCTCCGACCAACAGATCCTTGGCACCAGCATCATGGAGCCGTGCTCCCTGCCTTTGGTAAGGTATAAAATCCAAATAGGGTCGTATCTTAAAGATGCTGTCGATGACAGGAACATAGGCATACTGCACCTACTTCATTGAAACCACATCAGGCTGAAGGGCACGGCATCTAACATGGCTGACCTTTCCCCTGGAGCGAATGTTTGTGTGTTGAGTTGACGTATTGCAGGAGATAGAAGAGAGTTGCGTTCGCGTGCAGGAAACGTTGGCAACGACGGAGGATCCATTCGGAGAAGTTAATGAACAGTTAAGAGTTTATCGAGGTCGTTCCATCCGGGTTTGTTGTTGACTCTGGGAGGCGCGGTTGCCGGCCTGAGCCACCGTGTGTGTGTGTGTGTGTGTCTGCGTGTGCCTGTGTGTGCCTGTGTGTGTCTGTGTGTGCGCGCGCGCGTGTTTGTGTGTGTGCGTGCATGTGTGTGTGCGTGTGTGTGTGTGTGTGTGTGTGTGTCTGCGTGTGCCTGTGTGTGTGTGTGTGCGTCTATAGAGTCGGTGTGCGGTGACCCTGTGACCGGATCATCTCTGTCGAGGCGGCTCGACACACCGTTTGTTGCTCTTGAGCGTTCGTGTTTTGCATATGTTTCCCTTTAACAAAACAAACCAAAACAAACTGACCTTTTCCCGAAATCATGTGATGTGACGATAGGGAAGAAAAAGAGGGAGCAAGCGGTTGCCATTTGAACAGAGGATTGTAATCGTACCGTGGAGGCTGTTTTGCTGCCCCCCCCCCCCCCCCCCCCCCCCGTCTCTCACAGTCCTTTGTCGCACATCACTGCTCTGCTCTTGTTGAAGTTGTAGGTAGTCCCTACCCCCCCCCCCCCCCCCCCCCCCCTCCTCCTCCCCCCTCACACTCTCCACACACACACACACACACACACACACACACACACACACACACACACACACACACACACACACACACACACACACACGGGGCTGGCTGTCTGTGCATAATGTCCCCAACTCTCCTAGGCACCTTGCAGAGCAGATGAAATATTCAGAGCTTTCCGAGGATGAAATAATGATGAAGAGAGTGGGCATGAAGAGAACGCTCTTTCCCAACCAGTCTGCTTCTCTCTTTCCCATTCCATGCCGAGATGAGAGGAACAACACAGAGAGAGAGAGAGAGAGAGAGAGAGAGAGAGAGAGAGAGAGGGAGATAAATACATAAAAGAGGACATATTTCAGTCAACGTACCGCAGGTTTTTCTCTGCCGACCGGAGGACACATGGCTGGAAGAGAGATACGCGTCAATTGTATTTCCATTGTCGTTTTTTTTTTTTTTTCTTTCTTTCTTGTTGGCTTTTTTCTTTTTTTTTTGTTCAACAGGAACAGAAGCGTTGGTGCCCAGTTCAACCTCGCTGGGAGGCTTTTGTACTTGCTCTGTGCTGCTCCAGTCCCAGACACCTGCTAGAATAACATTAGGATTGTGTATTGTCCTTCCTACCTTGTGGTACTGGGAGCTGTTATCACATAGAGCCACTCTGTCAGCTCCTGTCGATACCATCTGCCAAAATAAAGACATGAAGAATGATAAAAGTACCCGTAGGACAAAGCCGGGTTTATACACAGTTATGAAAGACAAGCCTGTCTGGTGGGTGTGTGTGTGTCAGTGTGTGTGTGTGTTTCTGCATGTGTCTCTGTGTGTGTCGTGTGTTTGTCTGTCTGTGTGTGTATGTGTGTGTGTGTGTGTGTGTATCTCTGTGTCTCTGTGTATGTCTCTGTGTGTGTCTCTCTGTGTGTGTGTGTGTGTGTGTGTGTGTCTATGTGTCTCTGTGTGTGTGTGTGTGTGACTATGTGTGTGTCTGAGTCTGTGTGAATGGCTAGGGAGGCTGTGAAAACAAGGAGAATGTGAATACATTTCACAGTTCTTGTCACGGTCTTAATCTGCTTTAATCTGGTCTAACAGCGTCTGGATCAGCAGGAGCGACGCAAACCCCGCCTCCCTCCAGGTGTCCTACTGACACACTTCCCAGACCTGCCTCTGGCCAGGTTCACCCTGAATAAGCAGTTAGAGCAAGTTATTATTGATTATCATACCTGTTTCATGCAATGAACAAAGAATAGTTGGTGGTTGTAGGATGACTAACCTTGTTGAGAACCAGGCTTTCCTTAGTTCGGAAAGCCTGGGAAAACCCTTTGCAGAAAGTAGCCACGTCTTCCAAAAGATTAGATTAGATTAGATTCAACTTTATTGTCATTGTGCAGAGTACAAGTACAGAGACAACGAAATGCAGTTAGCGTCTAACCAGAAGTGCAAAAAAGCAGAAAAGTGCAGTGTGAACAATATATACGTATGTATAAGTATAGGTAGTGCAGTGTAGCAGTATATGTATTAGCAGTAACATTATAAGCAGAATAAATAGAATGCAGTATGAACAGTATAAGCAGCATATGAGCTGTATAGGCAGTGCAGTATAAGCAGTATATATGTATTAACAGTAACATTAAAGCAAAGTAAATAAACAGAATAAATATGGAATGCAGTATGAACAGTATAAACAGATATGTACAGTATGTGCAGTGTATTAACAGTAGCATTAGAAAAATAAGGATATGTGCATTATGAACAGTATAGACAGATGTGTACAAGTGAGGATGCAGTATGTACAGTTTATAGTAATACTATGGGGTAAGAGTAGTGCAATTGTCTGGGGGGTGGGGGGGGGGGGGGGGTGTAGGGGTTGGTAGGTTGTCACCTAGGTGCAGAGTTAAGAGTTCAGTAGGGTGACAGCCGCAGGGAAGAAGCTTCCTCTGAACCTGCTTGCTTCGGGTGCGGAGAGACTTCATGAAAAGGAACTGCAGATGAAACATTTGACTGAATGTGTTGAGTAAACCTCACTGTGCATGTGCTAGGTGAGTTTCAGCTCTCTAACGGGTTTCTGTTTTGAGAAAAGCAGAGTGTCACAATGTGACCCCTGTTTACATTTGTCCCCGGTCTCCCCTATGAATCTATCCCTCATTAATACTGGATGTTTTACCCTGTCTGTGATTCACCACTCAATAACGAAGCCGTTTATGTGAATGAGAACTGGGGGGGGGGGATTGGTGGATACAGCCTTGATACTGAACTAGAGAGAGAGAGAGAAAGAGGGGGGGGGGAGAGAGCAGGAGATGGGGGAGGGAGGGAGGGAGGACAGTGGACAGGGGGAGGGTGGTTATACTTGTAAGGGCTTATTAGTCTGTGGGGTCTCTGTCAGTTACAGCAGAGCAGGGGAGGAGGTCAGGTGGGAACAATTATTACATGGTGAGGTTCAGGCCCTCTCCTCTTAAGAGGTTAATCTCTACAGAGCGTGTGTGTGCGTGGATGCATGGGATTGTGCGCGTATGCTCTCTCTAGCCTGTATGCACTGTAACGGAGATCAGTCCTCTGTGCGGTGGTTCCGCTGGGCGTCTGCTGATACTGTATCTTCTGGCCTGGTTTGTTTATTCCTCCCCTCCGTCCCTCTGGGACTCTCTGATAGTGCAGGCGGAGCTGGGAAGCTCTCAAACGTCTCCTCCCTCCTTCCTCCCTCCTTCCTCCCTCCTTCCGCTCTGCCAATCCCGTACGCTACAACGGAGGGGATTTGGCGAACCACGCTCGCATGATTCGTAACCTCACGTGAGACCTTGCGTACGCTCCCAAAGACAACGCTTAGGCGTTTAGCTCAGCAGGCTAACACAGTCCTGTGGTAAGGCTAGGACGATCTGGCTTGGGACCCACACACTGAAAAAAGGCCTTTGGATTTACGTCCAAAATGTGTGTACATCGGTGTCACGTGATCGTGATGATTGTGTCTCATCAACACAACATGATCTTCTTTTGATGTATTTGATTGTTTTTAACGTTCAACCGAATTTGTGTCGATGAAACAGATTTCAATCATGCGGGACGGATGTACACGCTTTTTTTTTTTTTTACGTCAATCCAAAGGCCCTTTCTTTTCTCTTCGGTGTTGTACAACAGGCCGTGTAAGCTGTCTTTCTGCAGACGGAGAGGGAAGCGGGGAACAGGAGGAGGGATGAGTGGTCAGATCGAACAGGACAGGAGGATTGATGAGAGAGACGCATTAGAACCGGGTTCAGGCTGGTGGAAACGGAACAGAGGTTATAGACCGCGCTGTTGGGTCCAGACGTGATACACGGCATACCGAAATGAGATCAATGAAATGAAAAGATAAATGGAGGTCTGTATCTCCACTAATGATTATGGAGGTATAATTGAATTTCACATTTCCCTGCAATTTGTTCTGTTCAATGTTTCCCTCTGTCCGTTTTTTTAACGGTCGGCGATGGATCGGCCTACTGGGCATCATTCCAGTTCTATCGGGGCTCCAGTACGTTTGCTACGAAACGGCTAAATCTAATCTTCACCTTTTTTTTTTTTTTGGATGATGTTATTGAATTAACCAGTGAGATCTAGAAGTGTATGGTGTCTCTCGTCTAGCTAAACTGGGTCAGGAGACGCCAAGAGGACAGAACCTCCATTGAGAACCGGTGTTGTGCAACTCTGGTCTAAGATTAGCATGGGGGACCGACGACCCATGAATGAACAGAAGGAGGCTCGAGGAACGTCAGACGTGTAACTATCCATTAACGTCTTGCAGTTGTAGAATGAATAGTTTTGTTCTCTTCAGATTTTTCCCTTGGTTGCCTCTGGGGCAGTATCCACATTTAAAGAAAAAAAATAAAGAAATTAGATTGCTTTTATTAAATCAGCGTGCGCACGGGGATGAGTGAAAACATGGCACGGCGAAGGTGGCCTTCAGTGAGAGCCTGTTACCTTCGCTTCTCCTCTCAGTAAATTCTGTGATACTGTCTCGGCGCTGCAGTATCCCCCCCCCAACCCCCCCCCCCCCCCCCCCTCCCCCAGGGTTCATTTGTGTCGGAGTTGTTCTGTTCCAGACCTTTTATACTCATGTGCCAGTTACTGTCGAACACCTACAGCTCACAGTTCTCTGATGCATTTCCTACCGCTGTAATTGTCCCACAGGGGAACTGTATTGATTCAAACACAAGTTTATCACTGCAGTATCACTGTGTGTGTGTGTGTGTGTGTGTGTGTGTGTGTGTGTGTGTGTGTGTGTGTGTCTGCCGAAACACAACGTTCGCTCGCGGCCATGTTTGTCTCTGTCTGGGTATATCTGAGAAAAAGACTCGAGTGCATACGTCTTTGTGTGTGTGTGTGTGTGTGTGTGTCTGTCTGTCTGTCTGTCTGTCTGTCTGTCTGTCTGGGAAAAGACAAAGTCAAAGTCAAATCTCTTGTGATGTTCTTTTGTGTAGAAGCGGTTTACTGTTTCATTTGTTATAAATAGAAATCTAACTAGATGCCCTCGAGCTGCTCCCCGGATAAAAGCTCAGGAGGTTCAGTAGAGTTCTAGGACCTGGGCAATTATTTGTTTTACCTTAGCGGTGTGAAGATTCCAGCATAGCAGGGCTATGACGACCGGTGAGCAGATGACGATCGGCTCTGAGAGGGCTGGTTAGCAGATGCCCATCGGGGGTTGGTTTGTTGACATGGTGAACAGCTCACGGTGGCTGAAGTGACCAGGTCAGGAAGTTTCATCGTCAGAGCTATTTTGTAAAAACAGGGATGAGTGTCTTTCACGTAGACAAGGGAGTCATGTCAGCCTTTCTACATGACACGTCTATCTGTAGGATGCTTTAGATGGTTTCGACAGTTTCTCCTCAGTGAATATACCCTCAGATCCAAGGCCTGTAGCAACACCAGACAGTGTTGACGTGTGTAGACTACCAGATGAGACCTACATGTTGTTTAGTTTCTTACTATCGGTACACTCACAACATTTTGATAGGGTTGTTTACACCGTCTCTAAATCAATTTTTTAAAATTTTAAAGTTTTATGGAATGTGTTTTTTTATTAAATTTAAAAAAAAAAAATCATTAATTTCAAATGATCTTTGATTTCGAGATGTCTTCTCAGAGAGAAAGCCTTTCAGTCTACTTCCCCCCCCCCGGCCCCCCCGAAGCTCTAATCAGTTGTGGGATGAGCAAGGCGAGGCGAGGCGGTCCCAGACGGCGCCCTACAGCTTGCCTCCTCCGTTGGTCCCTCTGAGACGCTACTGAACACGCAGGACCTCTGGAGCAGCCCCGGGGAATGTAGCACCTCCATGTGCAAACGAGACAACAGGCGGCTGACCGCCTTTGAAGCTGTGTGTGTGTGTGCGTGTGTGTGTGTGTGTGTGTGTGTGTGTGTGTGTGTGTGTGCGTGTGTGTCGTGTTTTTTCAACCCACATATGACTCCCTGACCCTGATGTGCAAGGAAGCACTTGTCAACGAGGGTGTCAGTATGGTAACCGCCCTCAGGCGGTGTAAATCCTTCATAAATGTTTCAACTGCCTTCTGCCTCCTGTGAAATGGCTCCAAGCACCATGGGTGTTGACTCCAAGCCAAACTACTGCCACCACCCCCACCACCACCCCCCACCCCCCCACCCCCCCACCCCCACCCCCCCTACTCCTCTTCACACCTCCATCCTCTCAGACAGTACAGTAAGCTCTTTTGTATGGATGTTCATAAACAATAGCTGCCTCTAGCCCTGATGGGCAACAATGCCCAAAAGCTTCACTCATCTCAAGAAGCGTTTTCAACCCTTTTCTTCCACTCCCATTCTTGATCAATAGCAGCCCCCCCATCCCCCCCCCCCCCCCCCCCCCCCCCCCTCTCTCTCTCTCCGCTGCCATTCTGTCCTGACATGAACTAGAATAAAGGCATATCATGAACTCCTTTTTGCTACAATCGCACAGACGGACCGTCGTAGAAAGCGTGTAATGTACTCTGGCGTGTGAATCCTGGGTGTGTGTCTCAGGCTGGTGTTGAGCAGGGGATCTACATGTGCTGTATAGAGAGAATAAAGGCTTTTTCTATCTAACTGAGGACATTGGCTATGGAGCGTGACAGTCAGCCCCATCCTATTAACAATAATACTAATAATAACCCTTCTCTCTCTATGATCATAACACACTGGAACCAGCCACTGAATCATAATAGAACCGTTTACTGGAGTACTGGAGCTTCTTTCTTTTTTTGGGGGGGTGGGTAGGGAGGGGGAGGGATGAGGGGGTGTCTACATTGACGGTTGGTTTTTGCCATTGGCTCCATTTCTTTCAATGTTTTCTTTTCATAAAACAAATGTATTTATTTGTCTGATGTCAGCCTGTACAGACACCTTGTTTCGGACCGAGCCGGTAGTGTAGATAGGGTGGGTGGGGGGGGACTCCTGGATCCCTATGGGGGGAGCCGTGATATATGTACAGTGTTAGCAGGGGGTGACACTTTGACAGGGTATGTGACAGCACATGCTCCCCCCAGTGAACAAACCCCCCCCCCCTCCCCGTCCTGACGTCCACCCCTGGGTCATCCAGTACATACCCCTCATTCCCAACCACGCCCGCCTCAGAGCGTGCTCAGCTGCTATCCGGTGTGTGCCCAGACAGGAACGCCGGCATTCCCAAGATTTCCCAGGAAGCTGACGGACGTTCCCCAACACTCTGGCACCGGAACGGAACTTGATATGTGACTCTCCCCTCACCCCACTTTCTCTCTCTCTCTCTCTCTCTCTCTCTCTCTCTCCCTCTTTCTCTCTCTCTCTCTCTCTCTCTCCCTCTCTCTCTCTCTCTCTCTCTCTCTCCCTCTTTCTCTCTCTCTTTCTCTCTCTCTCTCTCT
>NC_139655.1:34864771-34877397 GCF_951799395.1 Argentina silus | reverse complement strand
TGTCAAGGCCTGTGAGAGGCAGTCATTGAAGTACAGTCACGGTTTCATCTTTTTTTGACGGACGCACCGGAGAGAAACGGCGATGGTGTTTTCCGTTCGATCTTCCCGATCGAGGAGTCATCCGAGACAAACGTCTTCTCTGTATGCTTGCTTTATCACTGTCTCTCTCTTTCTCTCTCTCTCTCTCTCTCTCTCTCTCTCTCTCTCTCTCTCTCTCTCTCTTTCTCCCTCTGTCTCACCCTCTCTCTTATTCCCTCTCTCTCTCTCTCTCTCTCTGTCTGTCTCTCCCCCCCCCTCTGTCTGTCTGTCTGTCTGTCCCTCTCTCTACCTCCCTCTCCCTCCTCCCCCCCTCTCTCCCTCCCACCTCTCTCTCCCTCTCTCTCTCTCTCTCTCTCTCTCTCTCCCCCCCCCCCCTCTCTCTCAGTCCTGCATACCAACAGATTGTCAGGTTCAAGGTTCACAGTTCAAGTGCAGGTTGTGGACCCTCTCCCACCCCCATCCTGTCCTCCACAGGATTTATGGAAGACTTGTGTTTACCCGTCTGTCATAGTCCTTCCGTCTCTGCAGCCAGACTGACTCCACCTGGACTACAGTTAGTCAGAAATAACTACAGGGCTGTCGGGTTGTCTGTCTGTCTGTCTGTCTTTATCTCTCTGTCTCTGTTGGTGTGTGTGTGTGTATCGCTGTCTGTCAGTGTGTGTGTGTTTCACTGTCTGTCGTATGTGTGTATCTGTTTGTGTG
This sequence comes from Argentina silus, assembly GCF_951799395.1. Classification (NCBI taxonomy): domain Eukaryota; kingdom Metazoa; phylum Chordata; class Actinopteri; order Argentiniformes; family Argentinidae; genus Argentina; species Argentina silus. The sequence goes on along the minus strand of NC_139655.1, from coordinate 34,876,656 downwards.
TGTGTGTGTATCTGTTTGTGTGTGTGTGTGTCTGTTTGTGTGTGTGTGTGTGTGTGTGTGTGTGTGTGTGTGTATCACTGTCTGTCGTATGTGTGTATCTGTGTGTGTGTGTGTGTGTGTGTGTGTGTGTGTGTGTGTGTGGTGTGTGTGTGTATCACTGTCTTTCTCTGTCTATAATATCAGCGGGGTCTGTAGAGCCGCTAGGATAACAAACATCTTGAATAAAGCAGACTGACAGATCGCTGCAGTGTATCCACTCTCTCTCTCTCTCTCTCTCTCTCCCCCCCCCTCTCTCTCTCTCTCTCTCTCCCCCCCCCCCCTCTCTCTCTCTCTCTCTCTCTCTCTCTCTCTCCCCCCCCCCTCTCTCTCTCTCTCTCTCTCTCTCTCTCTGTCTCTCTCCCCCCCCCTCTCTCTCTCTCTCTCTCTCTCTCTCTGTCTCTCTCCCCCCCTCTCTCTCTCTCACTCTCTCTCTCTTTTCAGACACATCTTTTTTTTTCCCCCCAGAAAGTCTTTTTTTTGGGGCATCATTTCTAGTCTCTTCTTATTCTATAATATTTTTTTTAAGAATCTTTTTAAGAAAGTGTTTTGTTTGTTTATTTGCTTGTTTTATTTTATTTATTCATTTCCCATATGTTAATATTTGTCTCCTCGCCTTGTCAAGAGGCTCATTTCATGCCTTTTGTTTTTTTCAATGAACATTTTTTTAAAAGACAATATGGAATGTATAGATCGAAAAAGTCCCAAGGTATTTTATTATTCTTCCTGTTGTCCATTGCGTCCCGCGTTTCGTGCGTCACGATGATTCCAGCTGCAGGTGTTTCTGTTTCAGAGACTCTTAGTTGATGCATTTAGACGAGAGCGGGACAGTTTACAGTAAGTGGTCAGTGAGGAGTCCTGACGCTAACCTGGCCAGTCCTACTGCCACTCCTGCCTAAACAAAAAAACCATCATATTCACCTACTCCACATGGCTTTTTATGGCAGTGTGTATGTGCGTGTCTGTGTGTGTGTCTGTCTGTGTGTGTGTGTGTGTGTGTGTGTGTGTGCGTCTGACAGTGGAAACAAAGATGATCTATTCACAACGGGTCCCTGGCCAGCCTTAAAGCTGTCTGAGGAGCGTGATTGTCCTTCCAGAGCAGTGGGTACTGAGATGTGTGACAGGTTGTGATCCTGCACATCTGCTAGTACTGTAGCATCCATAGAGGGCTTTATGACACTGCAGTGTGTGTGTGGGTGTGTGTGTGTGCGTGTGTGTGTGTGCGAGCGAGCGAGTGTGCCTGCATGTGTGTAGGTGTACTGTGTGTGTGTGTGTGTGTGTGTGTGTGTGTGTGTGTGTGTGTGTGTGTGTGTGTACAGTGCATTCGGAAAGTATTCAGACCCCTTCACTTTTTCCATATTCTTCTTATTCCTTATTCTAAAATGGATTCAATTCGTTTTTTTCCTCATTAATCTACATGTAATACCCCATAATGATAAAGCCAAAACAGGTTTTTAGAAATGTTTGCTAATTTATAAAAAAATAAAAAAATGAAATATCACGTTTAGTATTCAGTATTCAGACCCTTTGCTATGACACTCGAAATTGAGCTCAGGTGCATCCTGTTTCCATTGACCATCCTTGAGATGTTTCTACGACTTGATTGGAGTCCACCTGTGGTAAATTCAATTGATTGGACATGATTTGGAACGGCACACACCTGTCTATATAAGGTCCCACAGCTCACAGTGCATGTCAGAGCAAAAACCAGGCTGTGGGGATGTTTTTCAGCAGCAGGAACTGGGAGAGGATTGAGGGAAAGATGAACAGAGCAAAGTACAGAGAGATCCCTGATGAAAACCTGCTCCAGAGCGCTCAGGACCTCAGACTGGGGCGAAGGTTCTCCTTCCAACAGGACAATGACTCTAAGCACACAGCCAAGACAATGCAGGAATGGCTTCGGGACAAGTCTCAGAATGTCCTTGAATGGCCCAACCAGAGCCCAGACTTGAACCCAATCGAACATCTCTGGAGAGACCTGAAAATAGCTGTGCACTTGGATGCTCCCCATCCAAGTGCATCCATCCTCACTAAACACACACACGGACTCGGTGATTTGCTACATTGGCAAATGCATTGATGACGTCGTGCCGCGGATTACTGTACGGACATTTCCCAATCAGAAGCCCTGGGTTAATGGAGAAGTCCGAGCCAAACTTAAGGCACGGACTGCCGCCTACAACTCAGGTGATTTGGAGGAGTACAGCAATTCCAGGTATGCACTCAGGAAAGCTATTAACATTGCTAAGAGACAATACAAGGACAGAATGGAGTCCAACTTTGAGGGCTCCAACTCAAGGCACATGTGGACCGGACTCAGAACAATTACAGACTTTAAAGGGACTACGAGTGTGACTGAGGAAGTGTCTCCATCTCTTCCGGATGACCTTAACACCTACTTCGCACGTTTTGAGAGCTACTCTCCGGCTGAGGAAGTACAGATGGACCAGGACCCCTGCACACTAGCAATAACAAGGGCAGATGTGTGCAAATCCTTCAAAAGGATTAATCCATACAAGGCCCCTGGACCGGATGGCATACCTGGCCGGGCTCTCAGGGTGTGTGCAGATCAGCTGGCAGGTGTGTTTACAGACATTTTCAACCTGTCACTGCTCCAGTCGGTGGTCCCCACATGTCTCAAAAAGTCCACCATCATCCCCATCCCAAAGAAGTCAAAAACATCCTGCCTCAACGACTACCGACCAGTAGCACTCACTTCCATCGTCATGAAGTGCTTTGAGCGGTTAGTCAAATCATTCATCACCTCCTCCCTCCCTGACTCACTGGACCCCATGCAGTTTGCATACAGGGCAAACAGGTCCACAGACGACGCCATCGCCCTCGCCCTCCACACTGCCCTCTCCCACCTGGACCAGAAGAACACATATGTGAGAATGCTGTTCATTGACTACAGTTCAGCATTCAATACCATTGTGCCCTCCAAGCTCGCTGTGAAGCTCAGGGACCTCGGGCTCAACACCACGCTTTGTGACTGGATCCTGAGCTTCCTGACGGGCAGACCCCAGGCAGTGCGGATAGGAGGCGCCACATCATCCACCCTGACTCTCAACACCGGCGCACCCCAGGGCTGCGTGCTCAGCCCTCTCCTCTACTCCCTGTTCACACATGACTGCGTGGCCACACACAGCTCCAACACCATCATCAAGTTTGCTGACGACACGACCGTCATCGGCCTGATCACCGACGGCGACGAGACGGCGTACAGAGAGGAGGTGAGAGCCCTGACATCTTGGTGCCAGGACAACAACCTCCAGCTCAACCTCAGCAAAACGAAGGAGCTGATTGTGGACTACAGGAAGCGGCAGGGAGCCGGGCACGCCCCTATCACCATCAACGGGACGGCAGTAGAGAGAGTCAGCAGCTTCAAGTTCCTCGGGGTCCACATCTGCGAGGACCTGACCTGGACTCACCACACCGACGCCATCACAAAGACGGCAAGACAGCGGCTCTTCTTCCTCCGCAGGCTGCGGAGGTTCAACATGGACTCCAGGATACTCTGCAACTTCTACAGGTGCACCATAGAGAGTATCCTGACTGGCTGCATCACCGCCTGGTACGGCAGTTGCTCCGCCCTCAACCGTAAGACATTACAGAGGGTGGTGAAAGCTGCCCAGCACATTACCAGGACGGAGCTGCCATCCATGGAGGACCTCTACACTCAGCGCTGCAGGAAGAAGACCAACCGGATTATTAAAGACCCTCATCACCCCAGCAACAAACTGTTTCAGCTGCTCCCGTCTGGCAGACGCTACCGCAGCATCCGGTCTCACACCACCAGACTCAGGGACAGTTTCATCCCACAGGCAATAAGACTGTTGAACTCCTGAGTTACTTAGCTCACCACAATGACACTTTAACTATGCCACTTTATAACATGCCACTTTATAAAATGCCACTTTATACCAGTCGACATCTGGATAAAAACGTCTGTTTACATTTCACTTTTTACATTTTACATTTACATTTACATTTATTTAGTTTTGTATTTAGGTAACTATTGTTATTGTTGTTGTTTCTTTTATTTTTATTATTTACACTTCTTATTGCACTGTTGGAGGAGCCCAAGGCTTAAGAATTTCATTGCCAGCGATTGCTCTGTAATTGTTGTGCATATGACAATAAAACCATCTTGAATCTTGAATCTTGAATCCAACCTGACAGAGCTTGAGAGGATCTGCAGAGAAGAATGGGAGAAACTCCCCAAATACAGGTGTGCCAAGCTCATACCCAAGACTTGAGGCTGTAATCGCTGCCAAAGGTGCTTCAACAAAGTACTGAGTAAAGGGTCTGAATACATATGTAAATGTGATATTTCAGTTTTTTATTTATAATAAATTAGCAAACGTTTCTAAAAACCTGTTTTGGCTTTGCCATTATGGGGTATTGTGTGTAGATTGATGAGGGGAAAAAATGAATTTAATCCATTTTAGAATAAGGCTGTAACGTGACAACATGTGGAAAAAGTGAAGGGACTTGAATACTTTCCGAATGCACTGTGTGTGTGTGTGTGTTTATGAAGCTCTCGCGGGACAGGAAGTGGATCCTGTTTCAGTAATCACAGTCCTCTGGTGTGCAGGTCCATCTGTATCACACCTGCTCTGACTCCTCTGTGAGAAAGACATCTCCCAGGGATGGACGTGGGGATAGGACAGGCCAGGGCATTCCAGATGTCTGACCTGGAAATAGAGGAGAGGTCTGGTCTCTGTGCAGTGTCCTTGTTAACTTCTGGCGTGAAATGTGGAAAACATCTGGCCACCCTCTCTCTAAAATTCAAAACGTTATCTGTCTCTCTCTGTCTGTCTCTTGCTCTCTCTGTCTTGCTCTCTCTCTGTCTGTCCGTCTCTCTCTCTCTCTCCCCCTCCCTCTCCCTCCCTCTCTCCCTCTCACCAATCCCACCAATATCTCCTAGTTGGGTGTGTAGTCCCATGCCAGGGCTGTATGACTATGTTCACAGTTCTAAGAAAAGCCTGAACACTGATGAATTATTCTGGCTAAAAATGTTCTTCTGAGCTTCTTTGATAGTAGAAGGGAAACCTAATTGAAATTCTCCTGTGTGTCTCCCTTTCTGCCTCTCTGCCTCTCTGCCTCTCACTCTCCCCGCTTGCTCCCCACCCCCCCCCGGTCTCTCTCTTTCTCTCTCTGTCTCTCTCTAATTTTCCCTCTCCCCCCCCCTCCCTCTCTCTCTCTCTCTCTCTCTCTCTCCTCTCTCTCTGATTTTCCCCTCTCCTCTTTCTCTCTCTATCTCCCTCCATCTCTCTCTAATTTCCCCTCTCTCATTCCTCTCTGCCTTTTTTCACCCACTTTACTGCCTTGCTGCTGACAGGGTGAAATTTCCACCCACTGCTACGTTACGCGACAGACACACACACACACACACACACACACACACACACACACACACACACACCCTCTTGTGAACGTGTAAGAGAGGGCATTTATGTACCACTTAACGAGGGAGATCAGTCAACACACTGGGCTTGCAGAACACATTTGACATTTTCACAATGATGGTGATGGTGATGGCAGTGCTATCTAGATGTTTTTCCCTATCCTTATCATTTCTCATATATCCGTTACCGATGCTTCCGTTCATCCCCTGTTTCGTTATCCAAGATCAGGAGAGAGAAAAAGGATGTCCTTCCATCGTATTCACTCCGACCGGCCACAAAGGACGTGTTTCCCTCTGACAGCTGAACGAAACAGGGCGATAGTAAGCTGGAAAAGGATACAGCCACCGTCGAGTATTCTGGCATCCGAGGGGAACGTCTTCGATGAATAATCAACCGCGGACCCTCTGGTCCCGTATCCCGGTGTCTTCGCTCCTAGATGACTCTTCTCTTTTCCCTCGGCTGCCGATACTTCATTCCCCAATTTCGTTCGACGCTCTGATGCCTCTTACTCAATTCGCCGGCCGTCTGAGGGCCTTTTGACAGAGATTGGTGAGCAGAGAGTCAACACGCACGCTTGTTTTCAACAAGGCCATGAAAGGCTGTTGACATGTTGACATCCTTGGCCCCTCGATGTGGAAATGAGAAGCAATTGGGAGTTGTTTGGGTGTTTCGGTATACAACGGTTAGACACTGCAGCCTGGCTCAATACAACACATCCTGAATCCCAAATAACCCCTAGACATTAACCTCTAGACACTACCCCCAGACATTACCCCCTACCCCCTAGACACTATACCCTAGCCCCTATGCCCTAGCCCCTACCCCCTAGACACTACCCCCAGACACTACCCCCTAGCCCCTACCCCCTAGACACTATACCCTAGCCCCTATGCCCTAGCCCCTACTCCCTAGACACTACCCCCAGACATTACCCCCTACCCCCTAGACACTATACCCTAGACTCTACCCCCTAGACACTACCCCCTAGACACTATACCCTAGACGCTATACCCTAGCCCCAACCCCCTAGACACTATACCCTAGATGCTATACCCTAGCCCCAACCCCCTAGACACTATACCCTAGATGCTATACCCTAGCCCCAACCCCCTAGACACTATACCCTAGCCCCTACACCCTAGCCCCTACACCCTAGACACAATACCATACTACAGATAGACACTACATGATCAACTCATCCACTCAGCAAGCTACAGCCTTGGACTGTGTGTGTGTGTGTGTGTGTGTGTGTGTGTGTGTGTGCACACGTGTGCACGTGTGCACGTGTACATGTGGGAATGTTTGTGGGTGTGTGTTATAAAGCTACATCCTGGGGCAGTATCAGTATTGACAGATGGGCAGGCAGGTAATTACCTGGTTATTGGCTTGTGGGAGGGTGTGTGTGTGCGTGTGTCTGCGTGTGTCTGCGTGTGTGTGTGTGTGTGTGTGCACGTGTGTGTGCACGTGTGTGTATTTATTGACTCGTGCTTGGTCGTCTAAGGTGTCAGTCTGCACAGAGGCTCAGTTTAATCACTGGAAACAGAGAATATAGTGATTGTGGAGGGGCCATGTCTACAACCTGGAGACTCACGAGGCAGGGCCCTGTCTACAAGCTACAGAGTCTACGACCTCATCAGAGGTGGCAGAGAGATGGGAGGGGAGGGAGGGGGAGAGAAAGAGGGAGTACCAGAGAGAGAACGTAGATAAGAGAGGAGAAAAAAGATTAAAGAGAAGAAAGATAAAAGTGGAGAAAAGATGTGCAGTAGAGGAGAGAAGACAGGAGGGTAACGAGATAGATAGAGAGCAAAGAAGACAGAGAGAGAGAGAGAGAGAGAGAGGGAGAGAGACAGAGAGAGAGGGAGAGAGAGACAGAGAGAGAGAGGGAGAGAGAGGGAGAGAGAGAGAGAGAAGCAGGAGAATAGAAAAAGCGCTTGTACTGTACCTTTTCTGAGCTCTGCCATGTCGAGGTGAAGGCCCGTAGAGAGGTGCACGTTGACAGACAGTCCTCCACTGGGTCAAAGACGTTAACTCACACATTTCCCAAATTTGCAGGTAGTCTCCTTTAATTCTTCACGGTATCACTGCAGCCTATCCCCCTCTCCGCCTCTCCCCCTCTCCGCCTCTCCCCCTCCCTCCACTCATCAGAACATTAGCTCAAGTGCCTTGGTTCTGGTTCACATATGGCTGGGGCGGTGGTGTGTGTGTGTGTGTGTGTGTGTGTGTGTGTGTGTGTGTGTGTGTGTGTGTGTGTGTGTGTGTGTGTGTGTGTGCGTGTTCTGTGTGCGTGTGTGTGTGTGTGTGTGCGTGTGCGTGTGTGTGTGTGTGCATGTTCTGTGTGAGTGTGTGTGTGTGTGGCGAGGTGACTGGGTGGATATATCATCGTAATGTTGGGTTGTAATGTGGTGTCACACTGTGTGAGGAACAGCCTCCATCGTACAGTGTGCCTACGCCAGCAATATTTTGGACACGCGCGCACACGCACACATCCACACACACACACACACACACACACACACACACACACACACAGGAATCCCCCTGCTCTCCTTGTACTGTTTCATTTCCCCTTCCACACTTCTCTCCAACTCGTCTGCTGTTCTATCTGCAACTCTCTTCTTCCTCTCTGTGCTTCCTCTCTACCTCTCTCTCTGTTCCATCCCTTCCTCCCCTCCCACTCTTTCTCTTTCAATTCCTCATTCAATGTCGTCTGCGTCGTACACTCTGAGCGTCTCTCTTAAAACAATTTTTTTTAAAAACGATGTCGTCTTCACGTCTTTCGCGTCTCTTCTCTCTTCAGTGCGTCTCTGTTGTGTTGTTGAAGCGCCAGAGTTCAGCAAGCGTGGTTTGTCTCTCCGAGGAGGACCAACTTCACACACACACACACACACACACGACGGTGGCACTTGAGAGTCGAAGGAATGTGTCTATATTGGAATTGTTTAGTCGTAACAGGAGTGAACCGCAGAGAACAGAACTGATATTCAGGTGTAGCCGCACGGTTTCAAAAGCTTGGGTTCCCAGGTAAACAGCGGGTTTCTACATTTGGATCCCAGGTTGAAAACGGTTTCAGAACCCCTGCTTTTTAGACCCGTCATCTAAATGTGTGGAAGCTCACTATCCCACAGAGCGGTGCAGGTCCACTGATCGTGTGTGTGTGTGTGTGTGTGTGTGTGTGTGTGTGTGTGTCTGGGGGGGCAAACACGTCTCCGCCTCCTATCGACAGTACCTGCTGTCAGCCTCACGGATCGTGGGACGACCCACCCACCACCTTGCACACCTGCACATGAGAGCGGTCATATAAAAGGCAACCACTTTGTTGCACAAGACCGTGGTCACCCACACTCAGCCCACAGCTCACACCACTCCCATCCGGCCACACTACAAATTACAGTACAAGTCCCTCTGACGCAAGAAGGTGCGGTTATAGAAGAAGCTTTGTGGCCTTCGCCATTGAAAGATTTATCCCCCCCCCCCCCCCCCCAATCGCCCTTTATGTTACGTTATGCCTGTGAAGCTGATTTTCCTAGGACACTAATCTATCTATCTATCTATCTGTCTATCTGTCTATCTATCTGTCTATCTGTCTGTCTATCTGTCTGTCTATCTATCTGTCTATCTATCTATCTATCTATCTATCTATCTATCTATTTATCTATCTATCTATCTATCTATCTATCTATCTATCTGTCTGCCTGCCTGCCTGCCTGTCTGCCTGCCTGTCTGTCTGTCTGTCTGTCTGTCTGTCTGTCTGTCTGTCTGTCTGTCTGTCTGTCTGTCTGTCTGTCTGTCTATCTATCTATCTTTCACTCAGCTGTGCCAATCGTATTGGTAACCGTAACATGACCACGTCACTATTGGTAACCGTAACTTGACCACATGACCACGTCACTATTGGCAACCCTAACATGACCATGTCACTATTGGTAACCCTAACATGATCACATGACCATTTCGCTATTGGCAACCCCAACATGACCACATCATTATGGGTAACCCTAACATGACCACGTCACTATTGGCAACCCTAACACGACCACGTCACTAGGAAGCTTCTCACACTATCAGTGATCAGTGATCATCAGTGACTCAGATACTAGACATGTGTATGTGCAGGTTCACCATTAGATTTCAGACCGCTGACCGTGATCATTTCACCATGGTTCACAGCCACGGCTAATGAACATTGATATTGAACATGTCCATAATGAGGGCCATAATGACAACCTGATGCGAACACTGCCATCCAGTGGCCATGAATATCCATCATGAATATCCATCATTAAAGTACAGTCCAGTGCTTTCCGGGCATGTATAATACCAGCTATCCCATTCCACACTCTATTCTAGTATCCGTGTGTTTTTCTTTGTGTTGTACACACAGGTTTGAGAGCACCCTGTAGAGTCTGGTGAGCTGCTGTCATGTTTTTGTAATAACCATCCAACAGCAGATTGTCATCATTATAGCCCTCCCACTAGAACTACCCTGTCAGCACTCTCAGCAAGATAGAAACAGTCAGCGCGGACGCACATCCATCAACCGGGCTGCACGGAGGCTTGCCGCCTGCTGTGTGTGTATGGGGGGGGTGTGCGTGTGCATGTGCGTGTGTGTGTGTGTGTGTGTGTGGGGTGTGTGTGTGTGTGGGTGGGTGTTATTGTGTGTGTGTGTGTGTGTGTGTGTGTGTGTGTCCAGAGGGGGGGGATCTAAAGTGGCATACTCCACTAGTCTCTCCTGATGTTTACTGAGGGGAACGTTGGTAGTAATGAGATCAGAACTCAGTACCCCCCCCCCACTCCCCCCCACTACCCCCCCCCCCTCCCCCCCTCCTCCAGTTCCCCAACCGCATCATAGACATTCATCACACGCTTCTCTTTTTCCCCTTCCCATTATTCTCTCTCTCCTCTCTACGCGTCCCGGGCAACGCAGAGGGAGGGAGGGAGGAGGTGGGAGAGTTTGGTAGCTGAGGGGGGTAAGCGAACATGGGAACTGTTCCAGAGCTTCTTCTCAGATCCCACTTTCACCTGCCAATGCAGTCAAATCCCCTGGAATATCAACCTGTTTTGTCTGAAACCCCAAAGGGCCCAGGGTGGGTATTACAGAAGCATATTATCTTGTCTCATCTCGGTCTTTAAGGACTACCATTTAGGATTTTTGCCATTACAGAATGAGGGGGTTTCTAAATCCACTTAGGAATTTCATCTCATCTCAAGCGCAGTTGGGATTTTAGGCATTACAGAAGTGTCCTAACTTATGAAAGTCCTAGAAAAGCGTCTGCTGTCTTTTGGAGAGCCTATAAGCTGCCCAAAGTCAGGGTTCCGTGGCTAATTAAATCTTTTATGAATAGGTCTGGAAGTCATCGTCCAGGAAAATGTGTCCCTCTGTAAGCGTATTTTGTGCAATTCTAGTTTTCAACAACTCTTCTTTAGCAACAGTGTGCTTTTTAGGACTACCTCAACTTCACGCCTTTCCTTCCCTTCCATCTCTCTCTCTCTCTCTCTCCCCTCTTGCATGTAATTCCACCTATCCGCCTTTCCATTCGGATGAAGCATCATGCTTAGAATCAAACAGCCTGTAATTCACTTCAAACAAACTCCTCTTTATGATACCGTCCCGGCCGCTTGATCACGCAGTCGTGTATCAAAACGTCTCATGCTCGCATCGCTCTGATTCCCGCTCTCCAGCGCAATTCTCACAGCCTCTCTACCGCCCACGCATTCTGATGATGAGGATGATGATTATTCCCTGTGGTAATATCAACGTTTGGTGCATACAGCCTGTTAATGATGTCGGTCAACGACTGCACGGGCTGATAAATTGTCCCTTCTTGTGTAACAATTTAACGTTTCCAACCCTTTCATGAGCTGAGAAGAGAGGAAGACGCTCAAGAGCAGAGATGACTGCTTAAACTGCCTCTCGTTACTTTGGCTTTGGTACATTTTTCTTGGCGAATGGGCGCCCGGGCTGCCAGTTCGGTATTTCACTCATCGTCCATGTAAAACGGGGCACTCGGTGGTAAAGACACAATACAGGATCGATCCTATCTTTGACTTTTGAGTGAGGGGAGTTTAGTGAGGTATTGGTCGTCTGTGGCTCAGTTGGAAGAGCATGGCGCTTACAACGCTTAGGTTGTGGGTTCGATTCCTGCTGGGACCATATATACTGAAAAATGTACGCACTCATTGCAATGTCAGTCTTTTTGGATAAAAGCGTCAGCTAAACGGCATATATTATTCTATAGTTAGGATTGAGATAGATAAATAGCAGTTAGGGAATTTGTTGGGTCATATGGGCCCCCAAACTCTTGTACTGACATCCAACAAGTTCCAGAGAGACAGAGAGGCAGGCTGGGACACGGGGAAGAGGATAAGGAGAGTCTTTGTTGACCCTGGTGTAACCCTCAAAGACCTAGAGGGATGAGAGAGAGACTTTAGTCTGACCTT
>NC_139655.1:34769771-34857271 GCF_951799395.1 Argentina silus | reverse complement strand
CCAGACTCAGAAAGGTCAAAACGGTGAGGTTGGTGAATGTGTCAGTTTCAATGTTGGTTAGCTGGTTATTGTTCAGTTGAAGAGTCTCCAGATGCTCCAGGCTTTGGAAGGTGGTGTGAGAGATGGCCATCAACCCGCAACCAATCAGAAAAAGCCTTGTTGTTTTGTTCCCATTATGCACCAGCTGAAAATGCCCAACGTTCCCAAGATTGGCATTTTGGAGGACAACCATTTTTGGTGTGGAATATTCTCGCAGCACAGAGTCATTTGGGGACAGTTTTGAACCCTCTAGGTCCATATCTACTCTCTCAAGGCTGGTCATTTCCTTTAGGAGGCTACAGACAGACATGTTGGATGTTTTAACTGAGAGAGAGAAAGACACTCTTAAAAGAGACTGTTTGGTCTCCGTCGGAATTGCAGTGAGAAATCTTGGGTTCACCCTCTCTAGGAGCAGGGTCTGCAGTCTATGGTTGTGATCAAAAACATTTGACCGTAGATGCAGCTGAGAGTTGTTGGAGAGGTTGATGTATTTTAGAGCTGGGAAGCAACTGACATCCAACTGATTAATGTTGTTGCCGAAGAGATTAAGAGAAGACAAGGAGCTGCTGGTTGTAATCCCACAGTGCAGAGTTGTCAGTTTGTTCAAATAAATGTCCAACAATTCGATTTTAGGAAGGGACTGGAACAGATCTTGGGGGATTTGGAGAATTTGATTTTGGGCCAAACTGAGGACCTTTAGCTTTGTCAGTCCATTAAATACACCTGGCTGGATCAGTGAGATCTTGTTACAGGAGAGATTTAGAGAAGACAAGTGGCGCAGACCTCTGAATTCACGTCCTATCAGGGATGAGATCCTGTTATTCTTCAGGTCGAGGTGGTTCAGATGGATAAACTTGATGAATGCTTTAGAAGGAATTATTTTAATTTTGTTCATGGAGAAGTTGATGCTGGTTGAATTCTCTGGGATGGTTTGTATGATGTCAGAAACATTATAAATATTCTGGTTGACGCACCAGATAGAAGTGGTGTCATTGTAGCTGGCAGTGCAGCCCTTGAAACCAAAGCCCCAAGCCAGCTTGAGGTTGACCAGCAGCATGAAGAACACAAGATGAAGAACACATCTCTCCATCTTCTCTCTCTGACAACCAACAGACAGTCTGAAAGGAACCAGATACACTTAACAAAATAGCAAAATAAAGTGCGTTGGTTCTTTTTATTTATATGAAAAGAGGATTGATTTACCATTATTTTACAGTTTTTTTTCTGATTGCTTTGATGCTAATATCAGATATATGCGCTCAACGTTCAAAACTCCTAACACTAAGCTCAAAAGGGTAATGAAAAATGCACATTGTTCAGTTGACTGAACATGGCACAGAGATAAATCTCTACTAATCTCTACTATCTAACACGCATCATATAACCACTTTTTCTTTTCAGTAAATCACTGTTTCAGACTGTTGAAAAACATGTATAGTATTTGGTTTTTATAATGCAATACTCATATAACTTTGATTATGATTGTCTTGCCATTGCATACAAGTCTTTGCTCTACAACTTAATCCAACTGCTCTAAAATGATGATAACTCAACCTTTGGTAGGCATATAGACAATCCACGGCTTTCTTTAAAGTAAGGTTTATGGATTATCAGAGCTACTGTAGTATATGATACAGTATTGCATGTTTATAAAGCATGAGTAGAGTTGATATGATACAGTATTACATGTTTATAAAGCATGAATAGAGTTGGCTCTCCAGTAACTTTGCAAAGTGAAAACAATTGTTCTTACATGTGCTTACAATGCTCCCACTTGTAAGCATTTTTTAATTTATTTTTTAATTAAATTGTGTCACTCAAATTGCCTTTAACAATACTCAGTCATTTTTTAAATCAATGACTCTGATGTCAGAGATGTCTTTACTGTTATGATCAAACCCTTTATGCTGTATCATTGTTATGCTAGAGCGTCATTCCACTGTCCATCAGCCATAAATTCCCAGGTCAAATATAATTTGAAATACTGTAATGCTGTAGTACACAATGCAGTTGTACAATACTTGGGTTGTCTGGATTTCATTGATATTTATAAACCTGCTGTGCTTTGTTTAAACAGATAGATACAGTCAAGTAGGTGATTATGGTACTGGTCACATATTGCAATAGGTGGCCATAATATGGTAGGGATCAAAAATGATACACCAATACTAGAGTATTTACGTAACTAGTGCTGTAAACTTCTTGTCACGATGTCTGAGGATTTCTTCAGTGCTATGTGTAAGGCTACTGTAACTAGAAGACTGACCTTTGCCACACCCTGACATTGCATTAAAAAGTTCTGATTTAGTTTGCAGTCAAATAATGAATAATGGTGTTGAATGTACTATTACTGCTCTTCTGCACTCCAAAAATATCATATTCGATACATGTATCATGTCTTTTTTTCTATTCTTCTGGCATTTCACAATTAATTAAAATGTTTGATCAAGTGATTGTCTTGTGAAAATAAATGCATAATCAAAGGTTTTGAAATGTTGACAGGCTATGTTACATGTGTTATCAGTTTTGAAAGTTGAGCACATATATCTGATATTAAAGCAATCAGAAAAACCTGTAAGTGGGAACTTTCTTGCAACAGATTAATGTTTGACTCATGCATGATGTATCATCACGTGTTAATCTTAATAAAAACAAATAATGACATACCAGTTGGGCTTCAGGGTGTGTGTTGCTGTATATCCTCCGCTAAGAGCTGCACTTCCTATATCTCCTTAAATGCATCTACGTGTGTGCGTGTGTGTGTGTGTGTGTGTGTGTGCGTGCGTGCGTGCGTGCGTGTGTGTGCGTGTGTGTGTGTGTGTGTGCGTGCGTGTGTGTGTGTGTGTGCGTGTGTGTATGCGTGTGTGTGTGTGTGTAAGAGATAAGTTAAGATTGTGGCTTCACACTCTATTATGAGCAGTGATGTTTTTAACCCCAAAAAATGTAGCATTTTTTTGTAGTAAATGTAAGAAAATACAACTTTATTTACAATGAGAGGCCTGGTGGTAGTAACAATACGCCTTGCATTGAAATGTCTACAATATGTATTATATAGTAATATCATTTTTTTAGAAGTTAACTTTAAAGGTTTGACATGAGTAGAATATGGTTATGATGAATAAACTCAACTGTGCCCAATATGAAAATCCTAGAAGAAAGCTCCTCTCATAGTAGACTCTAGCAGGTGTTGCATAACCTAAACCTCAAGTGAACATGTTTACTTATGGTACACAAATGGTAGAGTCACCATTAGAGTGCATCACCTATATCAACCAAATACAAACCTCGGCTATTCTTCAGAAAACAATCCACTATACAGTCTATTACCTCTCAGAAGACTAAGTATCAGGCTGTTTGAGGGAAACAAATGCCCAGTGCTGAGTGTAGCCTATGTTGTTTGAAGAACAGTAGCCCAAAAAGCTATTACAACAGGAGTCAAAACTAAGTGTGCTGGAAAACCCTGTCAGTGCATAGGTCAGATTTAGAGTTATGGTGCTCAATTGAATTTTCTGTCTTTTTCGGCTTTTGACAACTCTAAATATCTAACTTAAAACACATTTTCTTTGTATTTAATATACAGTATATGCACACTGTTCATTGTAGGACATACACAGGATGTTTATGTAATCATATATACTTATATATAATAATGAATATGGTATACAATACAATTCATTTATGAATGCAACTATTATTCTCACTATGACCCCATAGTGCATTATAATCTAATGGATAAGGTCAGCATTGTTTACACTGTTACTGCTGCATAGTAACAGTCAACCTCCTGGGTGGTTATTAGGTCATTAGATGTCGTTAATATGAGTTATTTGTCAGGTTAAATACACTCATGATAACAGCACATGGCTACATTGTGCATAGTGATAATCTACTCTTGTGCCATCATAAAGTTTCAATTGGAATTCAACTAGTTAGAGCTGATTTGGCGAGAGACACATACACAGACACACATACAGTACACACACCCACACACACACGTACAGTACACACACACACACACACACACACACACACACACACACACACACACACACACACATACAGTACACACACACACACACACACACACACACACACACACACACACACACACACACACACAATAGCGTTCCCATTGGCAGACGTGTTAATGAATTCAATAGTGTTTTATGAGGGAGGCATTTGTTTGACAAGCTGAGTTGCTGGTTTGGAGCAGATTAGTCATTCTGGACAGGGTTGCCATGGTAACACTCAAACTTTGTCAGAGTGCCTTTGGTGTGTCAGCCAGTTCCTGGTCTGGGACTAAGATTCTGCAAGTCCCATCTACATACACCAAGGCATAGCAGGGACTGACGCTGTAGGAACAAGGTCAGTGTGTTAGCAATCTAACACTTACATTTCAAATGTTTGGATTAATCAAGTACGGATAGATTATAGTTAACATTTGGGTAAATATGATTTCTATGGAGAAAAAAAAAGCCAGATTTTTTTCTTTGTTAGAATTGAAAAGCATTATGCCAAATCAAGAGTTGAAATATCTGACAGGAGGAGAAGCACACAATTGTACACACATCAGATTGTTATTTACAGTAAATGTGAATGGATATAATTTGTTGGCTTACAAACATTACCAATATTCAAACACGTTAAAACCTTATGTACGGTATGATTAAAAGTTAGATTTGCAGGTTAGATTAGGATTAAAAATTAGATTTGCAGGTTAGATTAAGATTCACATTCAAATACAACATTGCATGGATGGCTATGCTTCTGTCTAAGATGAGTGACAGAGAGAGTCTGCAGCAAGAAGCTGTGAGTCCTGAGGAGCAGGAGGCGATGTCTGATCTCCATACTGGGAACGATGGGTCAAAGTCTACCCCAGAGGAAGAACTGGATGCCGGGGAGGCAGGGTCCAGGTCTCCCCCAGCGGAGAGCCTCGATTATGGGGAGAAGATACAGGAAAGCCCTGAGGACCCGGATGGAGAGCAGGCAGGCCTCAGCCAGTCTACTGGGCAACCTTCCAATGAACTCAAGCCTCCTCTTGTTAGCATACGGAAAGGTACAGACAAAGACAGTCCAATCTTACCTGCAGGGTGCTAGTGTGGATGCAGGCATTTTATTCCAACCAAGCTCTAGCACGCCTGATTCAATGACTCATAGTCTTCAGTAATCACTGATTTACTGTGCTTTCATTCAGTGTGTTGTGCTGGGTTGGAATGAAAGCCTGCGCCAAACAGCATCTGTCCGCAGATAAGATTGATTACCCCTAGTCTGTCAATTAACCAAGCTTTACCAATACTGTAAAAGATTGATTACGCCTAGTCTGTAAATGAAATGAACCAAGGTTTAACAATACTGTAAATGGGAAAACATGTATTCTATGGATCACTGATATCTCCAGCAAATGTTTCCCCACATCAACAGAGACAGGTGTCGGGGGACACAGGCGAATAGGAGCTCACAACCCTAAAACCAGCAATCACATGACATCGGCAGCTCTTCCCTCTTCCACCGCCAGTACGACTGTGAGTATTGACCAGGTGGAGGGGGCTGAGGGGCTACAGAGGAAGGGTTAATTCTGGCAGTTCACTCCTCAATTGTGTCTCTCTGTTTTTCTTCTCCACGTTCTACAATCTGGCTGCTGTTGATGCTCTGATTTGTAATTGTGTGTCTAGTGTGCAATGTGTTATAACTCTGCTGGGTCTTAACATGACTACAACATGTGTCCAGATGTCAGGGAAGCGGACAGTGGTTCTGTCCAACGAGGCCAGGAGGGAGATGGCTAAGCAGGCGCGAGCGGTCAAGGATGAGCGACGAGCTTTGCTGGATGCCAGACACAAGTACCTGATCACCAAGCTGGTGGATGGAGCTAACCTGGGAGAGGCAGAGGTGGAGGAGGCCATCATCTCTGATGACAAGGTAGCCCCCCTGAGCTAAAGCCTTGGGTAATAATGACAAGGTCACATCACAGTGATGCTTCAGTCTCCACACAATAGGAGCACCTTGATTGGTCCATTTAGAGTTTGTGTTTGGCTCAACTTTCATCGCAATATGTGTTTGCATTTCAGCTAATCAAAGTGACTTTCAAATGTTGGTCAAGGGTAATTCTGTGCATTCAAGGTGTTTTGAATTAGACGCTTGATTTTTTATAATCATCTGTGCTCTATATCACTTATCTGGAATATTCCTGTTTTAGTTCCATTTGATAGATGACTTCTTCTCGGCCAATGGATCCAAGAGGCTGATATTCTTCTATCAAGACATTAAATCGGTAATCTGCCCTTCAGACAGATCTCCCAACGATTCCCTGAGTAATGACAGTCCTTATTGAAGATACATGTCTGTTTTTCTATAATCCTGTGATGGATAACTCACCACATCTCTCCCTCTCTTTCTAGCCCACATCAGCCCACCTTTCCTGGGTAGATACAGTCAGTTCAACCCCTGGACAAAAGAAACTCTTCCTCACCACTGGGACCTCTGAGGTAACTTTAACATTAAAACCAATTGAATAGAATAGAATGCATTCTCCATGAAATATATGTTAGCTATGTGGCATTCCAGAGGCCATTGTATTATAATGAGTCCTTAATGACTAGTTTGGTCTTGTTTGCACCATGTTTTGGAGACAGAGTACCTGCCATTTTCCTCTGGGTGCATTTCCATGGTATCAATAAACAAAGTGTTTGGTTTCTCCCCCTCTCCCAACCATCACCCCTCCACCCCACCTTTAATCCTGTATGGTGTTGGCTATTTGTTTCAGGCACTAGTGGAGAAGTGTTTGTTCTTCCTGAGAACAACAGACAGAACCATAACAACTGCCAACGTGTCACAGGTCAGTAGAGTTTCTAGCAGTGGCAGGTCGTTGACATGATGGATTATTCCATCATTGACGTGATGGACTGCCTCACAGTTGACATGTTGGACTGTTCCATTGTATACCGATTGCTCCTGCTCTGCCTGTGTTCTCCAGGAGGTGAACTTCGGGATGCTTGACTGCTCTGAGGGGAACATGTTGTACAGTCTGGAAAAGCTGTTCTCTCAGATCATGCTGCCTGCTCTCCAGTCTCAGGAGGTTTGTTCTATGTGCACATACTCTCACTTACCTAAAGCAAGCACAAATACAAACAACTCACCTTACAGTTTTTCTCGACTGCTTACACCATTGGTATGAAGCTAAAGTTCACATGCCCACAGCAATAACATACACAACAGTTACATTTTCAACAAAACCGTTTGTCATTTCCCATTGCTTTCACACAAAATGCTCATATTAAGCACCTTTTTGCAAAACAGTTAGCACAACTCTCTACGTAAGACACAAAAATCTATTGAATAAATAGTAAAACGGAACTATTTCCTTACAGCATATAGCTATTTCTCCTATTATGGTGAATCTCTACTACATATATTGACTCTCATCGCTCAACAATTCAACTAACAATCAGTCTGTAATCACAAATGAAATAGGTCATCAGTAGCATGTCACTGTAGAACACGTCAATGTAACATGTGGTGTGGCAGACAGGAGAGAATAAATTACTGTAAATGTTTTGTTTGTTTGTTCTACAGTAATGCCACTTTTGTTGTTGTAACTACCTGCTTGATTTAGTTTTTGATTGATTTGGTTCTTGATTTCTTTTATGAATTTGATTGATTTTTATCATGAGCGATCATATTCTCTGTAACAGGCGCAGTATTACCATAAACTATATAGTAGAATGTTCTTCTGCTGAGTGAAATTCTTACTGTTTTTGACCTTTGCTTTCAAATAAAAGTGGTCCAACCTGCAATGCATATTGATGGTTATAGTTACTATTAAGTGTGTCATGATGAAATGAATGGTGGATTAAACTTTTCATTAGATGACAAAGAATACTGTTTTGATGCACTGATTTGCTATTGTGACATGCATGCAAGTTTTGAATGTTATAGTGCATTTTGCAAAATAAATGAGGTGTTTTGGCAAATGTGTTAACTGTGTAGGGGATTGTTTAACTGTTTTGAAAAGTTTCAAGAAATGTGCTCAAGCAATCAAATAAATCTCTCTCTCTCTCTCTCTCTCTCTCTCTCACTCTCTCTCTCACTCTCTCTCTCACTTTCTCCCTCCAGAACTGGGGCTCTTTGAAGGACGGACTCAACAGTCCACAGATTCAGGAATTCCTGTCTTCAGTGGACAAGTTCATCTGCAGCCTCTCCTCTGCTAGACAGAACATGGAGGGGAAGTTCCAGCTCCACAGTGTCGACTCCGGCCCGAGCCTGAGCAGCCTGCAAGGCCCTGCAGACTACACTGCTGCAGGTAGGATATCAACAGCCTGCCAGACGAACCACAGTGCTACAGATCATACAGTATCATAATATCTGCAAACATGTGCGATGTATGTCTCTTTAAATAGAATACATGATTCAACATCTCATATGGCAAGTACTAAATGCTCCATTGTAGAGTGAAATTATTAATATCATTCAAGCACTGATGAGCTTAACTCGATCAAAGTAAGCAGTTTTGTCATTATTATTTTTTCAGCCAGTAACTCTGAGCTTGTAGAAGAGCTGGAGGGCATGATCCTCAACTGGGCCAATCAGATCAAGCAGGTGCTGGCGGAGAGCGAGCAAATGAGGAAGGAGGCAGATGACATTGGACCTTCTGCTGAGCTGGAGCACTGGAAGAGCCGTATGACTACCTTTAACAGGTGACCATGAGATGGATGGATGGATGGATGGATGGATGGATGGATGGATGGATGGATGGACGGACAGACGAACAGACAGATAGATAGATAGACAGATATACAGACGTATAGATGTTGAATGCACAGTTGTCAGTACTGAGTATGTTTGTTTGATGTCTGTTTCCACAGTCTTATGGATGAGATCAAGAAGCCAAATGTAAAAAGAGTGATCGGAGTTCTGCAGATGGCCAAGTCAAGGACCCTGAGGACCTGGCGAGAGCTAGTCAGTGAAAACACATTTACTCACGTTGATGTAACGTATTTGACTCCAGTTTTCATCGCACTGCTTTTGAGAGAGAGTGAACACAATCAATATCTTGTTAAAGGATGGGAACATCACAGTGGTGGCCAATGAGGCGAAGGACAACGTGAAGTACCTGTACACTCTGGAGAAGTTCTTTGGCCCTCTGGGAAAGTGTACTCCGGTAAGAACAGAAACATAAATTCAGAGGAAACGGGGGGAGGGGTTGGTAGGGGTAGAAATCGGAGGACAGGCTCGTTGTAATGCTGTGTGTGTTGTCTCCTATAGACAAGCCTGCTGGAGCACCTCCCCAGTCTGATGAACAGCATCCGTATGATCCACAGCATCTCCCAGTACTACAACACATCAGAACGCATGACATCACTCTTTGTCAAGGTCACCAACCAGCTGATCACCACCTGTAAGGCCTACCTGGGACAGGACGTGGCCAAAGTCTGGGATCACGACAGGTAGACACGCAGGTGTATGACATCATGATAGGTCGCCGTTGATGCAGATGAATAATTCGTATAGGATCCCCTGATAATGTCATTCATTCCTCCATGTCCTCTCTCAGAGCAGAGCTGTTGAGGAGGATTAGAGAGTGCTGTCAGCTCAACCAGGAGTACCAGCTGTGCTTTCAGAGGGTTCGGGAAAAACTCAGAGAGAACCCCAACGACCGACAGTTTGAGTTCAGGTAAACAAACACAGTGACACATTGGGAGCCACCTCATATGACATTTTGTCTATACAGCCTTGCATCCAGAGAGCGACATCGCAAAACATCAACCACCTATTGGATAACTCCAATGATGATTGATCAGACAGACCAACATCTCATCCCTGTGTCCCTGCAGTGAGAACTACATTTTTGGGAAGTTTGACACCTTCTGCAGGCGTCTGGAGAAGATAGCAGACATGGCTTCTATCCTAGAGGACCTGTCGTCTCTGCAGCAGGTGAAGGTGGAGGGCATTGAGAAGATCTACGTTCGCTACCAGACCATCGTCACCACCACGAAGTCGAAGACCTATAACGTGCTGGACCACCGCAAGCTAGAGGTATTACTGTGCTCGTTGACATCATCAGTCCTGCCTAAATAATATAGTCTGTTGTTATGAAACACAGCGTCTCACGAAGTCAGACTCTCCTTTCAAATGGTATTATGATACGAAAATAAAAAGCGAATTATTTGTGGCAGTGTAAACCTCTTCAGGTAACTCCATGTTTTCATTTCATCTCATGCTTACAAATCACTTTTTTCCGTCCCGCGCCCCCCAAAATCTCAATCCAGAAATGACATTCTGGGATGCGAAATGATGAAACACCTGATGGTAATGCCAGATATATGTTTGAACTATTTCTAATAGTACACCAATATCACAATAAAAGCGAAGATGAATCCACGAGTGCCTTGGAATGTATTTGGTTAACTGTCATGGTACAACTCCTATCTAGACAGCTGCTGTCATGACATCAATCTATGCTTATCACAACTGACATATGGGGCATATGAAGTGTTGAAATGCTACATAACCTAGTATGTGTTGTTTTTCTCTAAGACTGCTCTCTTGTCAGTTTGACAGTGACTACGCAGAGTTCAAGACTCAGGTCCAGGGGGTGTTCCAGTCTCTCCAGACACTGCTACAGACATGGTTTCAACAGTCACCAACTGTAAGTGCACACTGGCTATTCGCTCATCTTGAAAGCAAAGCCTATTATATTCTGTTATTTATATTCTGTTATTTATAGTCATATTCCGGTGGAGCTCATTTCAAGTGATTGAAGAATGATGGTAAGCATTCCATCATTATAATCCTCTCCCCTCAATGTTGTGTATGTTTAGACATGGTTTTTCTACCCTGTGAGCTTCTGACCCCTCTGACCCCTCCGACCTCTCTGACTCCTCTCCCTGCCACCAGACTGAGCGCATGCTGGAGCTGCTGTCCAGGTTTGAGGGCTGCGGTGTAGGTCAACAGCTGGATCTGAGGGACAGATACACAGCCGTGCTCCAGCGCTACAGCAAAGACCTGGAGATGGTCAGGAGACTCTACCAAAAACAGAAGGACAACCCTCCCATTCCTCGGAACATGCCGCCCGTGAGTCTCTCTCCTCCACCGTACTACAGCGCTTACTGTGCTGCACATATATAGAATGTTACTACAGATCATTCATAAGGCATCTAGGCTTATGGGTTGACATTTATGAGATAGAGATTTTGGTTCCAATGTGCGGCTTACTTATCATTTCAGTGATTAAAGCTAACTTTTTTAGTGTAGCATACACATTTATCTTCGGTGGTGGCTAAACACTGACTGACTGCACAGTTGCACTTCCCTAGTTACTGCATTAGAGGGTTTCATGTGGTTATATTTGACTGTCAGACCACAACCACTAACATCTCAAATGTGGATGTAAAGCAGTCAGCTAACTTTAACTTCTTGAAATGTTTCTCTCTCTTGTAGGTTGCGGGGAAGATCATGTGGTCTCGCCAGCTATTCAGAAAGATAGAATTTCCCATGTCTGTCCTGAAAAATAAACTTGACATTCTTAAGGTATTGTTTTCCAAATCTACTAATATCACTGTGTTGTAAGAAAGACAGAAGACAAATCAAATATACACACTCACACGCACACGCACGCACACGCACTCTCACACACGCACACACACACTCGCTTTCATGTGTGTGTGTGTCCAGCAGGGCCCTGAGATGAGAAAGGTGATCAGGAGTTATAACAAGCTGGCTGCAGTGCTGCTGGAGTACGAGCTGCTGTACCATCGATGCTGGAGTCAGGCGGTGGAGAAGGGTCGCCACGGCCTCAGCGCGTCCCTGCTCGTCAGACACCCAGACACCCAGGTTCATAACGCACGACATAACTGGACACCAAGGCTCTGCCACCGGGCCACTCACCAGACTTTGCCTTCTACTGGGGACTAATGAACATACCGTAATCTCAGAATGCATAGTATTCACGCAAGTTCTGCGCTCATTTAAGTGTTTATGGATCATGCATTTCGCTCGATAGCAGAACGTATCTTTACAAACGACAGTAAGATACTCAGCTCGTACTAAACTCATTATTTCATTGTGACCGCCTGTCCAGGAGGTGTATGTGAACCTTGACTCTCTGGTTCTGGAGGTAGTACATGAGGCCAGGTGCATGAACAAGCTCGGCATCGGCGTTCCCCAGGTCATTCTCAACATGTGTGCCAAAGAAACCCAGATCAAGACCCTCCAGAACAGGTGAGGTGGATCCACACAGAGTATGCTGGTGTGATTTCTGTTGGCATAATGTGAAATACAGCGGCAACCATCCAGACCAGTAACAACACATTTTATAGTGATTTTCTATTCAATTCTATTCAGTTATATTCTATGTGTGTGTCCCCAGTCTCCAGGAGCTGTTGGGCGACTATGAGGCAGCTTTATCCAGGATCCCTCCCCTCCTCCTGCCTCTCATGCAGCCTTTCATCAGCCGTGTGGAAGGGGCTCTCTCCCCCGGCCTCACCACCCTCTCCTGGACATCACTCAACACAGGCAGATGTGAGAGAAACACTTTAGTTGTTCTGGAGTGCTACAGTAACAAGAGTCCAAGGTCAAAAGGTTAACTGATCAGCATTCCTGCATGTGGTTGGAGTAAAAATGTTGTCATTAATCTCAAAACTTGAGATCTTCATAAATCCAGGTTAGATTGGAATTTAAAAACAAAACAAAACTGAGAGGCAAAGAGCCTGCATAATGTTTACCTTAGACATTAGTCTTCATATTGTGTTTGGGCTTTTGTTTTATTAGTGATGACACTGAATAACGAGACTGAATCTCTTTCCTCTCAGTCCTAGAGAACGCTTACAGAGTTCTGCAGGAGTTGCAGCAGGTGGCGAAGGTTGCCATGGATACACTGGAGTGTCGTATCGAGCGGGTCCTTCAGACCATGTCATCCACAGCCCTGCTGGAGCTGCCCGAGGATATGCCTGTTTCACCACTAACCTTCCTCAGCCAGACGGAGAGCACTGTCAGGTCTGCTGGCCACACCCTCAGCAGGTAAGGACTGAAGGATCATGGGAAATACTGATATGTCCTCCTATATCATCTGTCTAGGCTTGGGTTAAAATGCACCTGTCAAGTATTCATTTGATCAAGGTCTGCTTATGTCTACAATTCATGTGAATGAGTCTGAACTTTACTTCACATGCTATTTTGAAAATGCTGAAGTGAAAACCACATAAGATCAGATACGCTTTATTTGTAAGTTGCTGTATGTCTCAGTGGAGGCTGGTGAAGTTTGAAATTGGAGGATGGGCTCATTGTAATGCATGGAATGGAATGAGGAACATATGCAAAAATGATACCATTCCTCATTCCATTCCATGAACCTCTAATTTCTACCTCCATTGTGTCTTGTTTCACTTGTAATGTTGTGGTGTTGTTTGTTCAGTCAGAGTCAACAGGTAGAGAGGTCTGTGTATGAGCTGATAGATGATCTGAAGAGCAAGATGACCTCAGCTGACACAGTCAACCTGGAGGTGGGTGGGTCAGCTATGTAACCCTCTCTGGACTCAAACCTGTGCACCGCAAGACAGTGTTATCAGGCTGAGCTAAAGCCTAGGCATTAAACAGGGAGCTAACACAAGTCTCAAGGCCTGAGGCAAGGTTACTCATCACTCCAACGTGATTCATCAAACCATCTCCATTTTGCTTACAATCAACCAACCCCACACTTGTTAACCTCACCTGTTAATCCTAATCCTAGCCCTAACCCTAGCCCTAGCCCTAGCCCTAGCCCTAGCCCTAGCCCTAGCCCTAGCCCTAGCCCTAACCCTAGCCCTAGCCCTAGCCCTAGCCCTAACCCTAGCCCTAGCCCTAGCCCTAGCCCTAGCCCTAAACCACCTAGTAGAGGCACAGTGTAACCCTCCCTCCTCTCCTTTCCTCTCTACTCCAGGGGTCTCTCCGGTGTCTGCACCCAGACACCAAACAGAAAACTCGCTGCCAATCATGCCTACCCTGCCGCTTCTACAACATGATTGGTCATCTGTGCCAGCGGAACACAGAGGCTCTTGTCAGAGGTGAGAAAAAAAGAGGTCAAAGTTGACCTCTCCAGGGTTAGGGTCGATTCCATTTGAACTCACTTCATTTGGTTAATAAAAAAATGCAAATACAGTATATAAATACAAATTAAAATTAAGAAATGCAATATTCCAATGGCAACAATTCTTTGGACAACGATGGTTACAGCTACAAAGTCGTCGCTGGACTCTCTGAGACGCAGGCTCCATGTAGTGAGCTCCAAGTACCAGTCCTCCTCCTACTTGAGTCGTCCACAGGTCCAGCCTCCTCTCTTCAGAGCCTCCATCCAGCTGTCCATCCCCAACATCATCCTTAGACCCAGCCTGGACGATATACAGGTACAGGATCATGTACAGTAATAACATAAGCCATTTAGCTGATGCTTTCATCCGAAGCAACTTACATTGCAGTGAGTGCATACATTTTCAGGATGGTCCCAGTGGGAATTTAACCCACAACCTAAGCGTTGTTAGCGCCATGCTCTACCAATAATAACACCGGATAATGTACCAAATGTGTCAAAATACATCATAATTAGACTATTCCAGGAAGTAAATACAGTATGAGCTTGCTGTGTCTCAGTCCTTCTGTGTCATGTTTCACATTCTTTCTGTCTTCCTTGTGTTTCAGAGTACAGTCAACAAGGTTGTGAGCATCGCTTTGTCCATGGCAAAAGACATTCCACTGTGGGCATTCTCCCACCTCCACCACAAACAGCTACAGGTACTGTATGTGTAACCAGTGTTACCCCTGGTTCATTGGTTACTTTGACAGCTAAACCAATACAAACAAACAATTTGCCAATCAATCAATCACTGTTTGGAATTTGGTATTTCTGCACACCCCCGAGACAACACACCTGCACTGCACACCCCGAAACAACACACATGTAAACCCCCAGGGAGCACAGAGCTCTGGGGTCTAGGCATAGGGTCAGTCATCTTCGGCACCCCTGGAGCAGTTAGGGGTTAAGTGCCTTGCTCAAGGGCACAACGGCAGTGGTAAGCACCTTAGAAATGATGCCAGCAACCATCCAGTCACCAGCTCACATCCAGGTCCCTCCCTGCGGTAGGGATTGAACCAGCAACCTGCCGATTGCTGGCCGGCCTCTCTTACCTCTAGGCTACCTGCTGCCCCTATGGTGCATGCTGTACGTTACAATGAATGTGAGAAGTGACAAAGCGTTTTCTAATCACCTCAGACAGAGCAGGCTGTGCGTGATGCAGGGGACGACGGTCCTCTGACCAAACAGCTGCTTCTGAAACCTCTGGACCGCCAGCTGGCCGAACACAAGGACATTACTAAGGCAACCATCCAGCTGGGCTCCATTGTGTCGTCTCTCAGAGCAGAGGCCAGCGACACACTGCAAGAGTTCTCTCACTTCTCCACCCTCTGGAACCAGGTAAGATTGGCTACTCACTCTGTGGAACTGGATCTGATTGGCTGTCAAGCAGTCACCAGCTGAGAAATCAGGGAATCATCCCTGAACGACCTCTGGGGTAGCTTTCACCCACACTATGGTCAGGATGCTCCAAAGCCTCCAACCAGAGAGTTAAAAGAAAAGGAACCACAATATATGTTGATGCCATTCCTTTTTCCATTCCATGCATTACAATGAGCCCATCTTCTGATTTCTACCTCCACCGGCATTCACTGATGTCCAGTATATGTCTTTTGTTCTCCACATTCAGGACCCAGATGAGCGGGTGAAGGCCTTCCTGGAGACCAGCCCCTCCCTCCCTGAGTTCAGCTCTCAGATCGCCTCATACTCAGTTAGTGACTGACAGTAATAACTGTGTCTCAGTATGAAACATAGAGGAGCTTAGTCATTTTACTCTATGGTTGTCCAAGCTTCTCACAGCTCAGAAATCTTCAGCCTCAGAGGAAACTCAGCCACTCGGTCTAGACTGCTATGTGGTCTAGACCTCAATTAGATTATGCTAGTTCTCATAGTATGTAGATAGAATCTGATGGCCTATAATATGTGATACATACAGTATAGTCTATGTTATGTACAGACCTCTGTTATAGCATACTATATGCTATATAGCATAGCATATGATTTGTTTTATGAGTGTATGTGGCTTGTTCTTTTTACCTCTCCCGTCCTGTAGAAGTTGGAGGCCCAGATTGAAGACCTGCCTGTCTCCTGCACCGTGGGCTCGGTCTTGTTTGACACAGACCAACTCAAACTCTCCCTGACCCAGGAGTGCCGCGCCTGGAAACGGGCCTTCGGCACGGCACTCAACCAGCGCGCCTCCGCAGACATGGCCGACATCTTTTCCTTCGTCGACGGGTTGACCAAGCGTTTACAGCGACCAATCACGGATCTGGAGGACGTGCGAGGGGCCATGGCCGCTCTGCGAGAGATCCGGGAGGCGGAGATACGGATCGACGTCACCATCGGACCCGTAGAGGAGTCGTTCGTTCTGCTCAACCGCCACGAACTGCACTTCAGCGATGGGAATGCAGAGAGAGTGGACGGACTGACGTATGCCTGGAGGAACCTCAACGCTCTGGTGAGGAGGAATACACCTGTGTTGCTAGACAGAGCCACAGTAAACCTGACACCACAAAACCTCAACCTCAACGTTCTGTTTAAGATACACCA
Organism: Argentina silus; assembly: GCF_951799395.1. Classification (NCBI taxonomy): domain Eukaryota; kingdom Metazoa; phylum Chordata; class Actinopteri; order Argentiniformes; family Argentinidae; genus Argentina; species Argentina silus. Next base: position 34,840,587 of record NC_139655.1, on the reverse strand, counting down.
TTGATATACTGAAACTATATACAGTAGTACTATATTGAACCTCAAAGCATATCGAGGAGGAAATAAACTCATGTTACATGTTACTATGCTAAAACACTACAACAGTGAAACTTCCAGTTGAGTATTTCATATAACAATAGAAAGATCCATGGATTGAAATGAAATTTCAAGTTGACTCAGTATACCCCTTGTCATGCATTTTCAGTATGTGGCAGGAGAGGACAGTGGCACACTACTTATTATCTGATAAACCTACACCACTGGCCTGTCTGAGGTTTTACCAGTACTATGTACCCCCTCTACTCTCCAGGTGATGCAGAGCCAGAACACCCTGGTGCTAATCCAACCTGCCATGAAGGCGGATCTGCTCTCGGGAGTGGAGGCCTTCCAGAAATCTGTCCAAACGTTCTACTCTGACTATGACCACAGGTACAGTTACAGCATGTCATGCAAAAGCAAAAGCATTTCATTGAAAGCATACAGTAGCACTTGATAGCATATCTTTTGAAGTTAGATGATGGATTGTTGTAGTCCAAGAGTTCACCCAATTAAATGTTCACTACAGCAGCATCACTTCAGAGGTGTAAAGTAACTGATTACAACATTACTGTAATTGAGTATTTTTGAAAGTCGACAATTTTACTTTTACTTGAGTATGTTTTGAAAAGTATTCTACTTCTCTACTTTTTTTTTAATCATTCATAACAGACTACAATGGTGTTCATAGGCAGGGCAGGTTTTTAGCAAAGAACATATTGTAGCAGTTGTGCCAAAACAGTGCTCAGTGTGCCCAATTATACTCAATAACAAGCACCACGCCTAAACAGGCCAATCAAATCAAACTGCACACAAAGTCTGAACGATGATCGATTCTAAGATTTCAATGATGATAAAATGCAATAATCAAGGCAAATGTTTCATTTTTAAGTGAAGGAAATTATTTTTACTTGAGTACTTTTTAATAAGCTACATGCTTATTCCTACTTGAGTTGTTTCCTAGACTTGAACTTTTACTTTCACTTTAGTAACATTTCACTGAAGTAACACTACTTCTACTTAAGTAGGATATTTCAGTACTCTTTCGACCTCTGCTAGTATGCCCCCAAATAAGAGAGTTGAGATTTTATATCAAATATCATTCTTAAAGAGAGAATTACAGATAAAGATAAATGTTTGACCTGCAGGCCATGGTCAGTGTGATGTGTCAGATGTAGTCATCCACTATGTATGTTGTGTCTCCAGTGGTCCAGGCGTTGAGGGTTTGGCCCCAGCTGAGGCCAGCGACAGACTGCAGACCTTTCAGGCCCAGTTTGATGAACTCTGGAGGAAATACGTCACCTACTCTGGAGGGGAGGAGCTGTTCGGCCTCACCGTTAATGGTGACGACATTAACATTCATACCCATAATGTAGATTGATATGTTGTGTTTGATGCTTGTAAAAAGTTTTAACCGCTGTCTTTTTGTCTGTCTTTCTCTGTCTGTCTGTCTGTCTGTCTGTCTGTCTGTCTGTCTCTCTCTCTCTCTCTCTCTCTCTCTCTCTCTCTCTCTCTCTCTCTCAGACTATCCAGACCTCCAGAGGATCAGGAAGGAGCTGGCTCTTCAATCTAAACTCTACTCCCTCTACAACTCTGTCATTGAGAGTGTCACTGGTTACTATGACATCCAGTGGGCGGACCTTAACATAGAGAAGATCAACGGTGAACTTCAGGAGTTCCAGAACAGGTAGGACTCCATTCACTGTTCCTTTATATTCACACATTGGCAACTCCCTGAAACTCTCTGTCTCTCCGCTACACTTCAGGATCCGTAAGCTTCCTAAGGCGCTAAAGGAGTGGCAGGCCTTTAGAGACCTGAAGAAGACCATCGATGACTTCAACGAGACGTGTCCATTACTCTACATGATGGCCAACAAGGTGGACATATTAAATCACACAATACAGCTGATCTGAGATATCTCCCTCCTTATCCATATATCCAATCCCTAAAATGCTTTTTGATTGGAGACCATTACTGTAATGTGATGTTGTTTTAAAGCTGTTGCATGTTTATCCGATATCCCCAGTCTCTCTCCCTTCCCTCTGGTCCTTACTTTTGTCTCTCTCTCACCCTTGTCTCCCCCCCCACGCCCCCACACACACTGTACCTTGTCTCCCTCTCTCTCTCCCCTCTACCTTGTCTACCCCACCCCAGGCGATGATGTCCAGACATTGGAGCCGTCTGAGTGACATCACAAGTCACAGTTTTGAGGTGGAGTCGGAGAGTTTCGCCCTCAGGAACATCATGGAGGCCCCACTGCTCAAATACAAGGAGGATATAGAGGTACTGTATCACTAAATCAGCTCCTGTATATTGAAGGGAATATTACATATATTACAGGAATCACGGCTTATTCCGTAAGACAGTGACAGTATGGTAGTCCAGGACTGACAATGACCTTCAGTGTTTTGTTAACAGGATGTGTGTATCAGTGCAGTGAAAGAGAGGGACATTGAGGCCAAACTGAAGGATGTGGTGGCAGAGTGGAGCAGCCACACGCTCACCTTTGCCCCCTTCAGGACACGTGGGGAACTGCTGCTGAAGGGCTCAGACACGGCAGAGAAGGTGTCCCTGATGGAAGACAGTCTGATGGTGCTGGCTTCACTCATGAGCAACAGGTATATCATCTAAATGACAGGTGTCATGCTCACGTCAACATGTCTAACCTGTCCATTAATCCACTTTGAAGCCAGCAGTGAGTACTGATCTTTGTACAAGATATGTTATCACGGTAAAGATTATATGTCAAATGAGACCAGTCATAATGTGATATGTCACATAATAACAAGATGTTTTGGTGAGGTCAATTGATATATGACAGTAAAAGAGTGTTGTTGTGTATACATCTCCAGGTACAACGTTCCATTCAAGCCTTCGATCCAGCAGTGGGTTCACAAACTGTCCAACACTACTGAGGTGATAGAGAAGTGGCTGACAGTTCAGAACCTCTGGATCTACCTGGAGGCCGTGTTCGTAGGGGGGGACATCGCTAAACAGCTGCCCCAGGTCAGAGCAGGCCAAAGATACGATAGTATACGATTGTGTTATATCTGTGGAATTACTGTGATTTGAGAAAATATCAGTAATAGTATAATAGTATGTGGTATTATGTATATATAAGTAGTTTGGACATGACCCCAGATTTCCTGCCTGTCCCCCAGGAGGCTAAGAGGTTCCAGAACATTGACAAGTCATGGCAGAAGATCATGCAGCGCGCCCACGAGGTTCCGGGTGTGGTTCAGTGTTGCGTAGGTGACGAGACCCTCAGTCAACTGTTGCCTCACCTGCTAGAACAGCTGGAGGTGTGTCAGAAGTCCCTCAGTGGATACCTGGAGAAGAAGAGGCTGGTCTTCCCTCGCTTCTTCTTTGTCTCTGACCCGTCTCTGCTGGAGATACTGGGACAGGCATCAGACTCTCACACTATACAGGTGCGACACACTACAGTACACCTACAGAATGATGTCATGGCGGAACACCTACTGTGTCACGCAGTAACCTGTCCTCTCCTCTTTGTTCAGGCTCACCTGTTGAGTCTGTTTGACAATGTGAACAGAGTAGTGTTCCATGAGAAGAACTATGACCAGATCCTGAGCTTCCAGTCCCAGGAGGGAGAGACGGTGGACCTGGCAGAACCTGTCATGGCTCAGGTATAGTACTGTACTGTAGGCTACATACTCCAGAGACACTGGGAGACACTGGAACATCTCTGCTAATCTCACAGCCATGGCACACACACACACACACACACTTAGCATTGCAGTTTCAAAACAAATGTAAATGCATAGAAAAACAAATGAGTATAGTATCATACATCAACACCAGTTTATCTCTCATTGTCCTGTAATCTGTACAAACATTTTCCAGCTTTAAATCTTAAACAGTATATGACGCTCTTGCCTTGGAGGTCCATGAAGGCCTATTATTATTAAAACATGCTCCTCTTGGTGGTGTTGTGGTGCAGGGGAACGTGGAGTCGTGGCTGGGTCTGCTGTTGGACAGAGTGAGGAAGACCCTCCACAGCATCATCAGACAGGCCCACATGGCCATCAGTGACCCTGGGCTGAAGCTGCTGGAGTTCCAGTCAGTGTTCCCTGCCCAGGTGGGCCTGTTGGGCATACAGATGATCTGGACCAGGGATGCAGAGGAGGCCCTGGGACTCAGCAAGGGAGACAAGAAGGTATAGACATTATATTGGCCATATATCTTATAACAAATAAAGCTAACTCACAAGGTTAGCAACCGCAAGTATTCTATATATCTAAAAGGTGGGCCACTTGAGCTTCTGAAGCTTGATTATATGGTTTTAAATGTGATTTTACGAAACAGATTAATAATATGTTCTCTCCCTTTTTTACTTGATGACCCAGGTCATGCAAACTACCAACCAGAAGTTCATGGACATCTTGAATGAGCTCATTGATATGACGACCAGAGACCTGACCAGGAACGAACGCACCAAGTATGAGACTCTGATCACCATCCACGTCCACCAGAAAGACATCTTTGATGATCTGGTGAGTGTAATCTGCTTCCACTGTTCCAGAATGATTTACAGTGTATTTGAATCTTTTATATGAATTCATGCATTCACTCATATTAGCAGTATTACAGTCATAAAAGACAGTCAGAGCTGTGACTGACATTCTCTGATTTTATGATTTAAAATGTACACACAACCTCTTCTTAATGCTCTACAGTACCTGTACTTATTGTCCAGTATTTTAATTCTGTAGTGGGCTGGATTCTGCTTATCACTCCATGTTCAATAGGCATTACACTGCATTCAATCTGCATTCAATCTTTAAAAGGTTTCTCTATTGGGTTACAGTACACCATGACATTGTCCACATGCCAATGTCACACAGGTGCGTATGAACATCAGGTCGACCTCTGACTTTGAGTGGCAGAAGCAGTCCCGCTTCTACTTCCTGGAGGACACCGACAAGTGTGTGATCCAGATCACAGACATAGAGTTTGGCTACTGCAATGAGTACCTGGGCTGTACAGACAGGCTGGTCATTACCCCGCTCACCGACAGGTAACAAGGAATAGCATCAATAGATCGATGATACCGTGATATGTTTTAACTGTCATTTTCCATCCCAAATGAATGGAAAAGATAAATCATCATCATCAAGAATGAAACAAAAAAATCATATGGTGCTTATCTTTTCCGTTCATTTGGGGTTAAGGCTTATAGTAATCTTGGAACCCAGAATCTCATCACATGATTGAAATGGAGACCCTCATTTAATGACGCTAGGCTAATAGCTGAATCGACATAACTGATAGTGTGGGACATGGACCCATCTTTGTATAAGGTCTAAAAAGATCTGACAAACTTTGATTTTGAAGTGAACTTTATACTGCAGTGTTACGACAGTATATACAACATTCATACCATGTTAATACCATGCTGTTTCTTGAGTAATTACAGTGTTATTACAGTGTTATTACGCAGGGATTACAGCACTTTCACCTCCCCAGGTGTTACATCACGCTCTCCCAGGCACTGGGGATGAGTATGGGTGGGGCCCCAGCGGGTCCAGCAGGGACAGGTAAGACTGAGACCACCAAGGACATGGGCCGCTGTCTGGGGAAGTACGTGGTGGTCTTCAACTGTTCCGACCAGATGGATTACAGAGGGCTGGGACGCATCTATAAAGGTACACATTGATAAAGGGAAAAGCCACAAGCCTGTACTCTACCTACTATTGTTTTTGTATGTTATTGTAATCAGGTGTTATGAAAGGTGTGGTCCTCTGTGGCTCAGTTGGTAGAGCATGGTGTTAACAATGCTTTGGTTGTGGGTTTGATTCTTGCTGGGACCATATATACTGAAAAATGTATGCACTCTCTGCAATGTAAGTCGCTTTGGATAAAAGCGTCAGCTAAATGGTACATATTGTGAAGGTTTTCATGATATGAATTATAAATGTCTTATGAATGCGTTATGATATGATCCCTTCAATAAAACCATCATCTGTGTCATCTGTATTGAGCTATGAGTGGTTGTCATCTCCAGGTCTGGCCCAGTCTGGAGCGTGGGGCTGTTTTGATGAGTTTAACCGGATTGAGCTGCCTGTCTTGTCTGTGGCGGCCCAGCAGATCTATGTGGTGTTGCAGTGTAAAAAGAACAAGAAGACCCAGTTTGTCTTCACTGATGGAGACATCGTGGACATGGACCGCGAGTTTGGCATCTTCCTCACCATGGTTAGAGAACACTGAATATCACTGATGTCAAATCATTCACTAAGACAGATAGATAAAATTGATGGATGTATGAACAGATATATCTTCTCTGTTCTCCTTTGGTTCTCCGACGCTAGAACCCTGGCTACGCTGGTCGCCAGGAGCTGCCTGAGAACCTGAAGATCCAGTTCCGTACGGTGGCCATGATGGTGCCAGACAGGGCTATCATCATGAGGGTCAAGCTCGCCAGTGCCGGTTTCCGTGACAATCAGGTCCTAAGCAGAAAGTTCTATACCCTCTACAAACTGTGTGAGGAGCAGCTGTCTAAGCAGGTGATACAGCCTCTGGAATTAACTTGTTTAAAAACCGAATCACATGCACTGTATCAGCCATAAACACATACAGTATATATGTCTTTTCAGGGGATGCTAGTGGAGTTAGAAATTGGAGGACTGGGTCATTGTAATGCATGAAACTGATCAATGTTTGATACCATGCCTCATTCCATTCCATGCATAACAATGAGCCCGTCCTCCAATTTCTACCTCCACCAGCTTCGCCCTGCTCTGTACTATACATGACTCTGTCTCCTTACTTTTTCCTACAGGTCCACTATGACTTTGGTCTGAGGAACATCTTGTCAGTGTTGAGAACGCTAGGAGCAGTGAAGAGGTCCAACCCTTCTGAGGCAGAGAAGACTGTGGTCATGAGGGTGCTGCGAGACATGAACCTCTCCAAACTGGTACCATCAATGTCACCTTTTACACACATTGCTTAATCATACTCTTAGAAATGGATTGTTTGTCTGACTGTTGGTGGTTAAAGTTGTTTCTGTGTAAGAGCAATGTCCTTGTTGTATTATGATGCTATAAAGCAGTGCTAATAATTTCCCATGTAATCCTATGTATCATATGTGGGTTTCACTGCCAGTCTCCTCTTGAGCTCCTCTTTCCTTGGTTGTTTCTATGTACAGGTTGATGAGGATGAGCCTCTGTTTATGAGCCTGATCAACGACCTGTTCCCTGGGATAACTCTGGACAAGGCAGGCTACCCTGACCTAGAGGCAGCCATACACACACAGACCCAGCAGGCTGGGCTAATACCTCACGAACCCTGGTTACTCAAGCTGGTCCAGCTGTACGAGACACAGAGGGTTCGCCATGGTCAGTAGCCCTTTATAACTGCTTTATAAAGCATACAGTATTGCTAGTAATAAGTAGACCCAGCAGTATGGCCTCATACCACACCAGCATTGGCAGTGTTTGTGTGTGTGTGTGTGTGTGTGTGTGTGTGTGTGTGTGTGTGTGTGTGTGTGTGTGTAGGTATGATGACGCTAGGCCCCAGTGGAGCAGGGAAGACCACCTGTATCCACACTCTGATGAGAGCCATGTCGGACTGTGGAACGCCTCACAGAGAGATGAGGATGAACCCTAAAGCCATCACAGCCTCTCAGATGTTTGGTACTCTGGATGTGGCCACGAACGACTGGACCGACGGCATCTTCTCAACCCTCTGGAGGAAAACACTCAAAGCCAAGAAGGTTAGGTTAGAAACTGGAATAGTATTATAGTATTTTGACAGTGTTGCCATTCATTGCAACCATACATTACCGTTTTTCAAGATACAGAGAGAACTACAAGATACAGAGAGAACGACCTACAATTCATATACTACAATTCAATTCATATACTACACATCTTCACATCCATATGTCATTGCCATGATGTCTGTACATGGTTGAAATAGACGACTCTGCTCCAATGGTGTCTATGTTACCCAGGGGGAGCACATCTGGATAGTTCTGGATGGTCCAGTGGATGCAATCTGGATTGAGAACCTCAACTCTGTCCTGGACGACAACAAGACCTTGACTCTGGCTAATGGAGACCGCATCACCATGGCGCCCAACTGCAAGGTGATGTATTTCATCTTATTTTTTCTTTAGGATAAGCTTTTGCCATATGCATATTTCTTCCCTCATTCTGCATGTATCTGTGTCTCTTATTGTTTCTCTATCTTCTATATCTGCAAAATTAAATAAAGGTGGTGTTTGAGCCCCACAACATTGACAACGCCTCCCCAGCCACCGTGTCTCGTAATGGGATGGTGTTCATGAGTTCCTCTGTGCTGGCCTGGAGCCCCATCCTGCAGGCCTGGCTCCAGACTCTCCCCACGCTGCAGCAGGAGGTCATCCAGGGCTGCTTCAACAGTGTCTACCAGGTCAGGGCCCATAGCCAGTGTCTCCTGTTTAGTAAAGCAACACGGCTAGTTACCTCCCTCCCTTTGTCATTAGGGCAGCAGGACTCAACATGTTAGATTTCAGACTATTTGGTTAGCACTGTCTCTGCAAGGAGGTGTATGAAAATGACTGTATTATAATTATTATACAGGACCTCATGAACTTTGTTTCCACGGCTGTGTCCCCTAAGATGTCTATCCTGGAGTGTATGTATATCAGACAGACTATAGACCTTCTGCAGGTGAGTGGGATAGCGAAACTGAGAAACTGCTTCTTTCTTTTAACAGGGCAACTCTTTATTCCAAAAATGACATATATTTTCAACAAAAATCTAAGAATCTGGACAGCCATAACCTTTTGTCAAGTAATAATTCTTGAGTTGTAGTTATGATAACACTGAGATTGATTAATGTATACACCCTATTGACTCTATCAAACTGCGATTTATTTTTAATGTTGGGCGTGTTCAAGGCCTGATATACTGTATATCTGTTTGCAGGGTCTGCTACCCTCTGTGGAAGAGAAGCAGGCAGGTCAGGGAGACGTGGCTCGGCTGTTTGTGTTTGCGGTCATGTGGTCCGTAGGAGCCCTGTTGGAGCTGCAGGACAGAGTCAAGATGGAGGCCTTCTTACAGTCGCACTCCGCCCCACTGGATTTGCCCCAGACCCACGATGACCAAACCATCTTTGAGTTTATGGTCAATGAGACTGGCCAGTGGGAGCACTGGTCCAAGAAGGTAAGGTACTGTATGATCTACTGCACAGAGTCTATGGTGGAAACCATATACATACATGTGAAGTTACAGAGTTAACTGACAGTAATCATCAGTAATAATAAAGGGTAGAAATGTATTTACGATAATAAAAAAATAACCTCTGCACTGAGCGCATACTCTTACTTTGAACATGTCTCATGCATTACATTTGTGCTTGTATGTCCCTATGCCTGCTTTTGTGCTGGTTCTTTTTGATACAAATGTTATTTAGTTTTTCTCTCTAAAGTATTTTAATAGTTGTCTATCAATATCACCGTTTGTAAAATGTCCTAATTGTGCCCTAATCCACACACTCTTGGATTTAATGCCCCCCCCTCCCCCCAGGTGCCAGAGTATAAGTACCCTACAGACCATGTCCCAGACTACTCCTCTATCCTGGTGCCTAACGTAGACAATGTGAGGACAGACTACCTAATGGAGACCATCATAAAACAGGGCAAAGCTGTGCTGCTCATCGGAGAACAGGGAACAGCCAAGACTGTCATGATCAAGGTTAGAGATGACAGCTTTAATCCAACGATATAACCCTGTACATGCCCACAGATATACAGCATATTACCTATTTGGACTAGTGTTATGACTATAGATATTGTTCTATATCTATGGCTATCATTCCTCTCCCCACAGGGCTACACCAGTAAGTACGACCCTGAGACCCAGCTCAGTAAGAGTCTGAACTTCTCCTCAGCCACACTGCCCAGTATGTTCCAGCGGACCATAGAGAGCTACATCGACAAGAGAATGGGCTCTACCTACGGACCGCCTGCAGGGAAGAAGATGACTGTGTTTGTTGATGACATCAACATGCCTGTCATCAACGAGTGGGGTGACCAGGTTAGAGCACATTCAATACGATGTGTGAAACAGAAGGTGTGAAACGTGGGGAGTGTTTAGGAGGTTGCAACGTTATCTATCGGCTCAGACTCTGTTTGTTCTATAATCAATATGTTTCTATCTTGCAACAGACAAGGTTTCAAACACACTTGACCCTTTAAACCTAGATGATCTCACTTGTATCTCCCTCTCAACCAGATAACCAATGAGATTGTGCGTCAGCTGATGGAACAGGGAGGGTTCTATAGCCTGGAACGACCTGGGGAGTTCACCGGTATAGTGGACGTCCAGCTACTGGCAGCCATGATCCACCCAGGGGGGGGTCGTAACGACATTCCCCAGCGCCTCAAGAGACAGTTCAGCATCTTCAATGTCACACTGCCCTCTAATGCTTCCATAGACAAGATCTTCAGGACCCTGTCGCTGGGATACTTCTGCCCAGAGAGAAGCTTCCCTGATGGGGTGTGTGCCCTGGCTGGAGCCCTGGTACCCACCACCCGGAGGGTGTGGCAGGCTATCAAAGCCAAGGTAAAGGACTAGACATTGCAACACAGATGTAGAGAATGTTCGTAACGTGTGCGTGTGTGTGTGTGTGTGTGTGTGTGTGTGTGTGTGTGTGTGTGATTGAACCTCCTCAGAGAGGGTTGTTTGGGATGAGTTGTTTCTCTACTAGTTCCTTACCTCTCTCTCTTAATGTGTCCTCTGATGTCCCCCAGATGCTTCCCTCCCCAGCCAAGTTTCACTATGTTTTCAACCTGCGGGACTTGAGTCGTATCTGGCAGGGCATCCTGACTGTAGGGGCAGAGGTGTGCCAGGAGACAGAGGTGCTGGCATCGCTCTTCCACCATGAGTGTACCCGCGTCATTGCTGACCGCTTCATTGACCACAAGGACAAGCAGACCTTTGAGACCATACTGGAGAAGGTAAGTGGATTACACATGCATTGTGTAATAGGACAACCTAAAAACAAAAAAACAATTAAACTCTGTTACTATGTAATAACATAGTAATACAAGTAATATAGAGGGCAGTGTGACATTGAAGTGTGACACTGAAGATGCTGAACTGTCTCTTGAGGCGCTGGGGGATGTCGTTATAATAACCTGTCTCCTTCAGATCACAGTTGAGGATCATGGGCCGACGTTGATAGAGCATGCTCAGTGGGAGACGTATTTTGTAGATTTCCTGAGGGACGCTCCAGAGTCAACAGGGGAGGAGCCAGACGACACAGAGCTGGATGCCCCAAAGGTGTACGAGCCAATCCCATCATTTCCTGCATTGGCGGAACGTTTGGCCATGTTCCAGCTACAGTACAATGAGGCTGTCAGGGGCAGTGCTATGGACCTGGTCTTCTTTAAGGTAAATGTGATTGACTGGGTTAGAGCCCCCTGACCTGAAGCCATTGACAAGGTTTGCTTTGAAGCAAACAAAATGAAACAAACATTTTGTTGATAAATCATCAAATCAAGTCCCCTAACTTCGGTAAAGATTACAGTAGTTGTTCAGATGGTGACATTTCTGTAGTGTATGTGTGGTAGGTTTGGTTGGTCTTTGCCAGCTGCATTGTTTTCATTACATGAACTGATTGTGGCAAGTCTGTGTTCCTATTGGCCAATGGTCTCAATTGTCCAATACCAGGACGCCATGATCCACCTGATGAAGATTTCCAGGATTCTCCGTACCCCCCAGGGAAATGCTCTTCTGGTGGGGGTGGGAGGTTCAGGGAAACAGAGTCTGACACGCCTAGCCTCCTTTATCGCTGGCTACCAGAGCTTCCAGATCACACTCACCAGGACATACAACACCAGTAACCTGATGGATGATCTGAAGGCTTTGTATCGGATCGCTGGCCAGCAGGGGAAGGGAGTCACCTTCATCTTCACTGACAACGACATCAAAGAGGAGTCCTTCCTTGAGTACATGAACAATGTTCTGGCGTCGGGTGAGGTGTCCAACCTGTTCCCTCGTGATGAGGTGGACGAGATCACCCAGGACCTCATCCCTGTCATGAAACGTGACCACCCACGCCGCCCGCCCACCGCAGAGAACCTCTATGACTACTTCCTGTCACGGGTACGGAGCAACCTACACGTAGTCCTGTGCTTTTCGCCGGTCGGCGAGAAGTTCCGTACGAGAGCCCTCAAGTTCCCTGGCCTCATATCAGGCTGCACCATTGACTGGTTCCAGCGCTGGCCACGGGACGCCCTGGTGGCAGTATCGCATCACTTCCTGTCCGACTACGCGTTCCAGTGTTCACCGGAAGTGAAGCAGAGTGTGGTCAACACCATGGGGACCTTCCAGGACCTTGTGGCAGAGAAGTGCACAGAGTACTTTGAACGCTTCCGCCGGCAAACCTACGTCACACCCAAGTCCTACCTGTCCTTCATCGAGGGCTACAAGATCATCTACTCAGAAAAGATCGCTCACGTTGGCATGCTAGCCGAACGCATGAAAACAGGTAACACTACCATGACAATCATCTGAATGAGATGGCATTTTCAAGACATGTTGTTGGTCACCTCTATCCACTATAAAATGATAGTTTACCCAAATTACAAAGTCAGATATTTGGTCCCTTACCTTGAAAGCAGTCTATGGACAAGACAAACTTCAATCCACAGTTCTGGTTCTGTTTATCTGTACACTGTCACTAACCGCTAATGATTAGCAGACAAAACCAAGTGCGTATTGAAGTCTGTCCTTGTCCATAGACTCCTTGCAGGGTATGGAACTAAATATGTCATTTTGTGATTTCAGTGAACTATCCCTTTAAGTGAAAGTATGTATGTATTTCATACACCCCCAGGCCTGGCCAAGCTGATGGAAGCGGAGCTGTCAGTGAGCCAGTTGTCTAAAGAGCTGGCCGTGAAGGAGAGAGAGCTGGAGGTGGCCTCCCAGAAGGCAGATGGGGTTCTGCAGGAGGTGACTGTCAAGGCCCAGGCTGCAGAGAAGGTCAAAGCTCAGGTGCAGAAGGTCAAAGACAAGGCTCAGGTCATCGTTGACGAGATCGAGGCTGATAAGAAAGTAGCTGAGTCTAAACTGGAGGCTGCCAAGCCTGCTATGGCTGCTGCAGAGGCTGCACTACAGGTGAGAATAGAGAGATACCAGAGGTAGAAATCAGAGGACCCATGTTTCATACCATTCCTCATTCCATTCCATGTATTACAATTAGCCCGTACCTCCACCAGCCTCCTCTGGTGAAAATAGATAGATACAGAAGATAGATTGAATATTTTTCCTTGTGTTTTCCAGACCATCAAGCCAGCTGACATCGCTACAGTAAGGAAGTTGGGGAAACCTCCGCACCTGATCATGCGTATCATGGATGCAGTGCTGCTGCTGTTCCAGAGGAGAGTAGACCCTGTGACCCTTGACCCTGAGAGGCCCTGCCTTCGACCCTCCTGGTCCGAGGCCATGAAACTGATGCAGAACTCTGCCTTCCTCAGCATGCTGCTCAACTTCAGTAAGGTAAGGGTTCATATTTCTCATGCTTATTGTTTCTGGTTGCTACAATAACTGAAATTGCAGAGAGACGCTGCCCCGATCACGTTATGTAATAAATTGCTGAGATTGGACAGGACAGCACTAGGCCAGTCTTTGATGTTTGTTTTTAGGTGGTACTGTAGGTGTGACGTGACATGAAGGCTGTCTTTTAATCCTGTCTAAAACCCCTCTCAGATCTTGCTGTTCATAGGTCATATATAATACCTGGAATTCAATGTCTCTCAGTACGTATGGTCCAAGATAGATGGCATCTCACTCTCTCTCTCTCTCTCTCTCTCTCTCTCTCTCTCTCTCTCTCTCTCTCTCTCTCTCTCTCTCTCTCTCTCTCTCTCTCTCACACACACACACACACACACACACACACACACACACATACACACACACACACACAGGCAAACACAAGGACAGGATTAGAGTGTCTGTCATTCACAAGCTGTGTCATAGGAAGGCTTAAGGACCAGGGAAAGCCCCTGCATAGTCAGGGTGTGTCTGTCTCACACTGCCACATAGTCGGAGTGGCTCTGTAGCAGTGTGAAATACATGCAGAGATGCCAGTGAAGTCAAGAAGCCTTTGTCCCATCAACACACTCTACAGTCTGCACTCTACACTACAGGAGAAACAGACTGTATTCTGACTGAGGCAGAGCAACATGTGGTCTCACACTTCATCTTTGTCCAGTCTGTCACTAGCCTTTTACCAACATGTTTATTAAATAAACATCTCTATACTGAATGAAGCATGTCATTTAAATGAAATAGATGGAATTCCCGTGTATTATGTAAATGTCCTTCTGTCTTGCGTCATTGCCAATGTATCTGTTCATTATTTAATGAACTCTAATTTAGGCCCAAATAAAATGTAAACATTTTAGGAACAATTACGTTTCCCTATACAATTGTATACAATTCCATTCTAATTCTAGTACATGTTTTCCTATTTTCTTCTTCTGAGGATTCTATAACAGAGGAGATGGTGGAGCTGCTGGCTCCATACCTGGAAATGGAGGATTATAACCTGGATACAGCTAAGAGGATGTGTGGGAACGTAGCTGGTCTCTGCTCTTGGACTGAGGCCATGGTTGATTTCTTCTCCATTAACAAAGAAGTCCTGCCTCTGAAGGTATTATTCTGTCTACCTCTATGGAAACATGGGTTCAGGAAATAGGAGGTAACAAATGTTATCAAATCTTTACCCATCATCAATTTGCCTAAATATCATATATAGTACAGTACCTTTGTACTGTTACCTCTGTACCAGGAGAGGCTGGTGGAGGTTGAATTTGGAGGACAGGAAATTGGAGGTTCATTGATTTCTACCTCCACCAGCCTCCCCTGCTGTGTACATGTAACTGAGTTTATTACTGGCTCAGAATACTGGTTTTCATACATCTACCGTCCCCCACTCTCTCCTAGACCAACCTGACCCTACCGTCCCCCAACCTGACCCTACCGTCCCCCAACCTTACCCTACCGTCCCCCAACTTGACCCTACCATCCCCCACTAGACCACTCTGACCCTACCGTCCCCCTCTTTCCCTCCTAGACCAACCTGACCCTACCGTCCCCCAACCTGACCCTACCGTCCCCCAACTTGACCCTACCATCCCCCACTAGACCAACCTGACCCTACCGTGCCCCAACCTGACCCTACCGTCCCCCAACTTGACCCTACCATCCCCCACTAGACCACCCTGACCCTACCGTCCTCCTCTTTCCCTCCTAGGCCAACCTGACCCTACAGGAGGCGCGTCTAGTCGTGGCCCAGGGGGAGCTAGCCAGCGCTCAGGAGCAGTTGGATGCGAAGCAGAAGGAGCTGGATGAGGTGCAGGCGCTCTACGACGCCGCCATGAGGGAGAAACAGGAACTTCTGGACGATGCCCAGGCCTGCCGACGCAAAATGGCTAACGCCACAGCGCTCATCGGCGGTCTGGGAGGGGAAAAGGTGGGCTTTATCAGAAATCGCTTTGACCAGAATGCATGTCTACATCAGACAATCTCTATACCGTGTCTTTGTCATCACCGTAGTGACCAGAGCATCAGCGTTATTCTCTTCCAACGAAATAACATTTTCATTTTCAAGGGAGACCCGGCAGTGAGACGTCATGCCATTGGGTAGGCTTTTCACCTACTGTGTCCAGTGTCATCTGACACAGACAGAGGTCTTGTGTTTGTCTCCTCAGGTCCGTTGGACAGAGAGCAGCGCCATGTTCCAGAGCCAGATCATCCACCTGATAGGAGATGTGCTGCTGGCCACAGGGTTCCTCTCCTACGCTGGTCCCTTCAACCAGGAGTACCGCAACCTGCTGCTGCAGCTGTGGAGGAAAGAGATGAGCAGCAACCGTATCCCTTACAGTGATGTAAGACTCTGCTATACCCTCGGCATCATCATCCAGATATACATATAGTAGATATAAGGCAGGGAAGGCTGGTGGAGGTAGAAATCGGAGGACAGGCTCATTGTAATGCATGGAACGGAATGGTATGGTATCAAATAGTGTCATTATGTGATAATAATGGAGAAATCAATGTCTATCTAACTTTGTGGCTCTACATTCCCTATATGGTTGTAATAACTGAGTCATTACATAGTAACTACACTGGTGACGTGGTTACTAGTATGGACCGTGTTTGCCTTGCCTTCTGCAGGATGTGAACGTGATCACTATGCTGGTAGACAACACCACAGTAGGAGAATGGAACCTGCAGGGTCTACCCAACGATGACCTATCCATCCAGAACGGAATCATCGTGACTAAGGCATCGCGCTACCCACTCCTGATAGACCCACAGGGACAGGGAAAGATCTGGATCAAGAACCGCGAGAAGGACAGAGAGTTACAGGTAAGGAGTGAGTGACGGAAAGAGAAGGAGAAAGAGTGAGAAAGAGCGAGAGAGAGATACATAAAAGGTCATTTAGCACATAATTAAGTAAAATCTTGAGCTTAGACTCCATTGGATGAGCTTGTGAATTCAAATCTGTGTATCTACAACCTGGCCGGCCGTGATCTCTGTTTCTGGCAGTTGTTATTACCACCAATACCTGTCTTTACCCCAGGTGACATCTCTGAACCACAAGTACTTTCGCTCCCACCTGGAGGACTGCCTGTCTCTAGGACGCCCCCTGCTGCTGGAGGACATCGGGGAAGAGCTGGACCCTGCTCTGGACAATATCCTGGAGAAGAACGTCATCAAGTCTGGATCCACTTATAAAGTATAAAACAACAGATGACATGATGTGCTGTATTGGGAATGTGGTGTGTTGACATGACACACAATGTGTGTGTGTTTTACAACAGAGACAGCCATATACAATTTAGAATAAATCCTACAGGTGAAGGTGGGAGACAAGGAGGTCGATGTGATGAAGGGTTTTACCCTCTACCTCACCACCAAGTTGGCGAACCCTGCCTACAGCCCTGAGGTCAGCGCCAAGACCGCCGTGGTCGACTTCACGGTCACTCTAAAAGGTCTGGAGGACCAGCTACTGGGACGGGTCATCCTCATAGAGAAGCAGGTACCAATAGCACTGGTCACCCTCAACAAGCAGGTCTGATGCTAAGGTTACATGCATATACAGTAGGATTACTTCTCACACTTACAGTACAAACATAACAGTGGAGGCTGGTGGACGTAGAAATCGGAGGACCGGCTCATTGTAATGCATGGAACGGAATAAGGATATCAAACACCCTCTCTAGGAGCTGGAGTCGGAGCGTGTGAAGCTGCTGGAGGAGGTGACCTCTAACAAGAGGAAGATGCAGGAGCTAGAGGACAACCTGCTGTACCGTCTGACCAGCACTGAGGGCTCACTGGTGGAGGACGAGTCCCTTATAGAGGTCCTCAGGGTCACTAAGACCACAGCTGAGGAGGTATGGGGGAATCTGTGTATGTGTGCGTAGTGTGTGTGTGTGTGTGTGTGTGTGTGTGTGTGTGTGTGTGTGTGTGTGTGTGAGAGAGAGAGAGAGAGAGAGAGAGAGATGCCATCTATCTTGGACCATACGTACTGAGAGACATTGAATACCAGGTATTATGTATGACCCATGAACAGCAAGATGTGTGTGTGTGTGTGTTTGTGTGTGTGCATGTGTGCGTGCGTGTGTTGACAGTATTCAGGGTTTCATACATTTTCAATTGAACTTGAACCAGGTGAGTGAGAAGCTGACAGTGGCTGCAGAGACAGAGGTGAAGATCAACCATGCCAGGGAGGAGTACCGCCCTGTCGCCACCAGGGGCAGTATCCTCTACTTCCTCATAGTGGAGATGAGCCTCGTCAACATCATGTACCAAACCTCGCTACGGCAGTTCCTTGGAATCTTTGATTCCTCTATGGAACGCTCCACCAAGTCCCAGATCACCTCCAAACGCATCAGAAACATCATTGAGTTTCTGACCTATCAGGTGTTCCGCTACACGGCACGCGGCCTGTACGAGGACCACAAGTTCCTCTTCACTCTGCTTCTGGCTCTGAAGATAGACCTGCAGGCTAGGAACATCTCACACAACGAATTCCAGACCTTTATCAAAGGTTATCTCTCTATCTATGTATCTGTCTGTCCGTCTGTCTGTCAATCTATCAATCTATTCTATCTATCATAAATTAGTTTAGGCAGCTATTGACAGTCAGTAATGACACCCATTCCTCCTCTCCTCTCACCCCAGTAGGGTAGTGATCTCATAGGATTACTGATGGCACTTAGCCCACCCAGCAGGGGGGGTAACTGGATATCTCAGCCCCGGTTCAGCTTTCACCCCTCTGCTGACTGGTTCCACAGCTATTTTGGTGGCCAAATCCCCTCACTCACTCATTCACTCAGCTATCAGTGGCACTACGACTGCAGTCAGATTCGTTATCCCACTTCCTGATGTGTGCACTTGTTCACTGCGACTTTGTTGGGAGAAGTTCACTGACTGTCAGGAAGATTGGAACGACTGTTATGCCTGTCTAGCATATAGTCTATTCTACTCTATTCTATTCTATTCGATTTGATTCTATGTTCAGTGTTTATCAATCAATGTCCTGTACTGGAAATCTAGTAATATAATAATATTTCTGTCTGTAACAGACTCATTTACCCTCCATTTCTCAACCCCCCCTACTCTATACAGACTTTAAGAACTGACTTGTTGTTACAAGGGTAGCTAGATAATGATTACTCCTTCCAACATTTGGATTCTTCAAGGTCAATTCTAAATGAAACTTCCGGAATGAACCTTTAAATGCATCATGTATGTTGTTACCCCAGGCGGTGCGTCTCTGGACCTGAACTCAGTCGAGCCGAAGCCCCGGCGTTGGATCCTGGACATGACCTGGTTAAACCTGGTCCATTTGTCCAGCCTGCCCCCCTTCACCCAGCTCCTCATCCAGGTCACATTAATATATACATAATAGTTTTACAACACATTTATCTATTCATTCAGTTCATTCATTTACGGTATCTGTATGTATGCATGGCCTTGATGGAGCATTGTATAAAAACCTCGCACTGATTATTTCAAACGTAAAACGTTGTCCAGGTGAGCCACAATGAGCGTTCTTGGAGAGCCTGGTTCGACCAGCCCGCCCCTGAGGACGCCCCAGTGCCTGATGGGTATGACAGCATGCTGGACACCTTCCGGAAGCTGCTGTTGATCCGCAGCTGGTGCCCTGACCGCACCATTGCACAGGTGGGTTAGTAGCACCATCAGGTGGGTTAGTAGCACCCTCAAGTGGGTTAGTACAGTAGCACCATCAAGTGGGTTAGTACAGTAGCACCATCAGGTGGGTTAGTAGCACCATCAGGTGGGTTAGTAGCACCATCAAGTGGGTTAGTACAGTAGCACCATCAGGTGGGTTAGTACAGTAGCACCATCAAGTGGGTTAGTACAGTAGCACCATCAGGTGGGTTAGTAGCACCATCAGGTGGGTTAGTAGCACCATCAAGTGGGTTAGTACAGTAGCACCATCAGGTGGGTTAGTACAGTAGCACCATCAAGTGGGTTAGTACAGTAGCACCATCAGGTTGGTTAGTAGCACCATCAGGTGGGTTAGTAGCACCATCAGGTGGGTTAGTACAGTAGCACCATCAGGTGGGTTAGTACAGTAGCACCATCAGGTGGGTTAGTACAGTAGCACCATCAGGTGGGTTAGTACAGTAGCACCATCAGGTGGGTTGGCAGCACCAAAATTATTTCCACGTGTTTCATCTGAGCTGGGTAAATCCAGGGTAAGGCCTTTAGTTTTTGTCCCCTGAATACCTGGAATAACCTTCAAAACTCCAACTAGATTCTCTTGTGATTATCTGTTAAAGACCGTGATAAAGGATCTGTCATCTGAGGAGTGAATGTGCCTCAATCGATTATATTGCGTTAATTGTGTGTAATTGTTTGGAATGTAGGCTACTGCACAGTATTGTAATTTAATGTAATATATTGTTTGTCGTAGGTTAATGTAATGCAATGTAATGTAATGCAATGTAATTTAATGTAATGTATTCATTATATTATAATTATTATAATGTAAGCAGGGCTCCCCTGGAAAGAAGATCATGGTCTAAGTGGGATAATAATAATAATAATAAAAATAATACAAAAATGAACCTTTTTTTCCCCCACAGACCTTTTTAATCCTCCATTCTGAACCCAGACACGACCGCTCTGGCAGAAACACACTATGCTGATCAGGAACCATCTAAATTCAAATCCAAATTAATCTGCTTGCTGATCATTTAGAAAGGCTCATTTACGCCATAAACTGCGGTAACCAGGGAGAGAGAAAGGCACAGGTGTGTAATCATTTGTGAATGCATAGCGTCATAGACAAGCATCTCTCCTTTCAGACAGGGGGCTATAAAAAGCTCCCCTGAAATGAACCTGAACAGCTGACAGCCACACGTTGAGATAACCAGTTGGACTCTACCATATCTGTTCAGAGATGTCTAGTTCCATTACGTCTGCTGCTCCCCAAACCATCGCCACGCTCGACTAACCTTAATGCCTCACAGGGCCCCAAAGCTTCTGACAGGCAGCCAAGTTTCATTTGTATGAAGAAACAGCAAAGAGCTAAGGGGTTTGATGTTGAAATACACAGCTATATCAACAATTACAGCAGCTGTTTCAACAGTGAACAATCATGAATAGATTTGATAAGAATTTGATAACAGGTAACCTTTTTTATTTCATGATTTTACCGCCATCTGTTCTTACACCCACACACCCAAACATGCACACACGCACACACACACACACACACACACGCACACACACACACACACACACACATGCACGCACACACACACACGCACACACACACACGCACACACACACACACACACACACACACACACACACACACACACAGTTTCCTCACTTCAGATTTCTCAACCGTATGAGGTGATCTACTCATCTCTTCTGTATCCTTTAAATGAGACGTTAAACCAAGGTCCCGTCTCCCGAGTCGTTAAAGATCTCATGACACTTATCGGAAGAGTAGGCGTGTTAATGCCGGTGTCCTGGCTAAATTCCCAATCAGGCCCTCATACTATCATGGCCATCTAATCATCCCCTGCTTTCAGTTGCCTCATTCATCCCCTCTCCTCTCCCCTGCAACTCAACCCCAGGTCGTTGCTGTAAAAGAGAACATGTTCTCAGTCAACTTACCGAGTAAAATAAGGGATACATTCTTTTTTATTTTTTTTTATCATCATACCCAAAACCTACCTACAAAAATCTATTTAGACATGTTTATGTTTCAGTAGTATGACAGGTTTCACTCTCAGGCCCTGGTGAACCTCTGTGGTTGTGTGTTACAGGCGCGTCACTACATCTCTGAGTCCCTGGGGGGTGCGTACACAGAGGGAGTCATCCTGGACATGGAGGTCATGTGGGCGGAGAGCGACAAAAGGACGCCCATGGTCTGTTTCCTGTCTATGGGCTCAGACCCCACCGAGAACATCGAGCGGCTCGCCAAAGCCAAGGTGACTCTCTTCTGAGTGTCATGAGATCGTAATCATGAGGTGGCAGTCCTCTGTGGCTCAGTTGGTAGAGCGTGGCGCTAACAACGCTTAGGTTGTGGGTTCCTGCTGGGACCATGTATACTGAAAAATATATGCACTCACTGCAATGTAATCTTTGGATAACGGTGTCAGCTAAATGTCATATAATATGAACCATTACGTTTTAAATGATCTGCTTTTATGCAGAGCAGAAAGCAAATTGTTGCAAATCCTAGAATGATTTTCATCTCCAATATGCTCTACACACAGTTCCTTTTGGCATAGTTCTGTGGATACGCTGCAGTCAGAAACATCCATTATATGATGCAGGTCAGTCTTAATCGTGTTTATAGAGTCTTATGTAACAAGGTGCTGGGTGTCTCTGTCCCTGTAGGGGGCGCCATGCAGGGCCATCTCCATGGGGCAGGGCCAGGAGGTCCACGCTCGCAGGCTGTTGGCTCACAGCATGACTGACGGGGGCTGGCTCCTCCTTCAGAACTGCCACCTGGGACTCGACTTCCTGGATGAGCTACTGGAGTCCGTCACCACGGCGATAGACGTCCACGAGGGCTTCAGGGTGTGGCTAACCACGGAGGGTCATCCCAAGTTCCCCATCAATTTCCTGCAGTCTGCTATCAAGTTCACCAATGAGCCTCCTCAGGGTACGTCAAACAATACTTTTACTATCTATCTTCTTCACATTCATATCAATATGTTCAAACTTCTTTAAACATCATGTTTGTTTACTACATTGACGTTTAAACGTTAGCAGACATCTCCCTCACATTCATTTGAGTATAATTGTGTGTGCTGACCTGTATGCAGGTATGAAGGCCGGGTTAAAGAGGACATACAACAGTGTGACTCAGGAACAGCTGGAGATCACCAACCTGCCACAGTGGAAGCCATTGCTCTATGCTGTGGCCTTTCTACATACTACTGTACAGGTTTGGCTGCAACACTTATATACCAATGTCCTGAAACACTATCTTATACTCATCCGACCCCATCTTACCCCATATCCCAGTCCAAACCAATTGGAACCTGAAAACTAAGTTTAAAAAGTACCTAGTAGATAAAATATGTTTGTAATAACTGTTAAAATGAATAAAGCAAACAAATTAGTTTGGTACTTTCGATAAGGGTGGTAGTGGTTGGGCAAAAAAAACTAAAAAACAGTTTACCTACAGTAATTGTTTTACTCCACTCTCATCCCCATGTTATGTTGTTGTTGCTATCAGGAGAGGCGTAAGCTATCTTGTTTGTTGTCTTGTTGTCTTGTTGTTGCTATCAGGAGAGGTGTGAGTTATCTTGTTTGTTGTCTTGTTGTCTTGTTGTTGCTATCAGGAGAGGTGTGAGCTATCTTGTTTGTTGTCTTGTTGCTATCAGGAGAGGTGTGAGCTATCTTGTTTGTTGTCTTGTTGTCTTGTTGTTGCTATCAGGAGAGGTGTGAGCTATCTTGTTTGTTGTCTTGTTGCTATCAGGAGAGGTGTGAGCTATCTTGTTTGTTGTCTTGTTGTCTTGTTGTCTTGTTGTTGCTATCAGGAGAGGCGTAAGTTTGGTCCTCTGGGCTGGAACATCCCATATGAGTTCAACCAGGCTGACTTCACCTCCAGTATGCAGTTTGTCCAGAACCACCTGGATGACCTGGACGTGAAGAGGGGGGTCAACTGGAGCTGCCTGCGCTACATGCTAGGGGAGGTACTGTCTAATCCAACTAAACATTACCTACATAAGACTTGGGTGTGTCATAATAAGACTTATCATAAGCACATGCGGTCTCCTTTTAATGTCAAGAATTCAAATGTATCTTTCACTTCAACTTTAAGGTCCAGTATGGGGGCCGTGTCACAGACGATTTGGACAAACATCTTCTCAACACGTTCACATGCGTGTGGTTCAGTGAGAACACATTTGCTGACAAGTTCTGCTTCTACAAGGGCTACACCATCCCCAAGGCCAAGAGTGTACAGGAATACCTGCTGCATATAGACACTCTGCCACTGGTCGACTCACCTGAGGTAGGACAAGGTGTACAAGGTGTTACTGGTTTCTTTGGCTTTATTCAGAACAAGCAGCTGATGAGTGGAAATGAGTCCATGATTTTATTCAATCATTTATATATTCATTCATATCATACAGTATATATACTGTATGTATTCATTAATTCATTCATATATTCATTAATATAATATACTTACTGTATGTAGTCATTCAATCATTCATTCACTCATTCAATGTTCGGCTGTCAAACAGGTGTTTGGCCTCCACCCCAATGCTGACATCACCTACCAGACCAACCTGGCCAATGAGACGCTGAGTACCATCATCAACATCCAACCGAAGGACAGCGGGGGTGGGGCAGGGGAGACCAGAGAGGCTGCGGTACAGAGACTAGCCAATGAGATGCTGGAGAAACTACCACCTGACTATGTACCTCACGAGGTAAACAATCGAAAGACCCAACAACAGGCGTACAGTATGAATGTACTACAGTGGTTTTGTATTGTAGTGTACAGCTTTGACATTTAATTTGCTATTGTCTCTGTTTTGATGCACAATATCATGGTCTCTTCTATTGTGGCTTTCAGGTCAGAGTTCACCTTCAGAAGATGGGTCTCTTCCAGCCAATGAACATCTTCCTGCGCCAGGAGATCGACCGCATGCAGCGAATCATCTTCTCTGTACGCAGCACGCTCACTGATCTGAAACTTGCCATCGATGGTCAGTCTCTCCAAAGAGTTCTCCATCACATAATGTCCACATTACTGAATCAATGCACTGTACACAGTGGTTGCAAATACAGATAGATACTGTAGATCCCTGTTTGAACTCTGACCTCCCTCAACTCCCCACCCCCCCTCATCCATCTTCAGGTACGATCATCATGTCAGAGGACCTGCGGGACGCTCTAGACAACATGTACGACGCCCGGATCCCCCGACTGTGGCAGAGGATCAGCTGGGAGTCGGCTACACTGGGGTTCTGGTACACTGAGCTGCTGGAGAGGAACCTCCAGTTCCACAGTTGGATCTTCTCTGGACGACCCTGTCAGTTCTGGCTGACTGGCTTCTTCAACCCACAGGTGGGCAGGCAGATCAGAGGTGGTGTCTTTGGTTGATGTCATTCTTATGTTTGAAAAAAGTGTTCAAAACGCTCAAAAGCTCCACGGGCCCATAATTGGGCCCATATTCTGGTTTCATTTGATTGTCAATTGGATTATTGTTTACTTTATCTCTTTATTCTGAACTATGATCTGAGCACATCCACACAAAACTTCAAGATGTCACCTATCAAATGGCATCCTGCTTTTGTATCTGATCATGTTATAAGCAGTTTAGTTTGGGTCTGGTTTTTAAGCGGAAATGAGTCAAATAGGGCATGGAGTTTAAGAGTTTAACACAGGGGTGGGACACAAAGCCATTGTGTGTATGTTTGTCCCCCAGGGTTTTCTGACAGCCATGAGACAAGAGACCACACGGATGAACGTGTCTAAGGGCTGGGCGCTGGACACGGTCGTCCTGCACAACGACGTCACCAGGATGATGAGGGAGGACGTCACAGCCCCCCCGCCTGATGACATGGGCGGGGTCTACATCTATGGACTTTTCCTGGACGGGGCGGGCTGGGACCGCAGGAACGTCAAACTTTCCGAGTCACCACCAAAGGTCAGCAGACCTTTCAACCTCTCTTTTTCAACCAGAATAATGATATATATTTATGATGAATGATTTATTTATGTGATTACGTATTCATATTACGTATTCATCTTGTTTAGATGTTTTGTACTCACAAGTGCCATAGGGATGGTTCTTACCTTGCTCCACTTTAGTTCACTTCATAAATTACTTAATGTAACATCAATAGAAAAGTTATTACAGTAATTACAGTGTTGTTACACAGATATAGAGCAAAGTGCCATCCTTTAGCTGACTGAACTAACTTGATATTCTGGCCCTGAGAGAGGTTAGGGGTTGTTTTGGGACTGAGCCTTGCTGTGTTCCTTCAGGTCCTCTTCACCCCTCTACCTGTGGTCCATGTGTACGCCATCAGCACAATGGCGGCAGATGCCAAACGCCAAACGCAGGGCGTGAGCCTGTACCCCTGCCCTGTGTACAAGAAACCCAGACGCACCGACCTGACCTACATCTTCTCTCTGCTGCTGCGCACCATCCAAATACCAGACCACTGGACACTACGGGGGGTGGCGCTGCTCTGTGACTGCAAATGAGTGTGTGTGTGTGTGTGTGTAGGGGGCTGGGGGAAGGTGGATCATAGTCATAGTCTACCTGTTATTCATATCAATAAGGTCACATCATAACAAATGCAATCAACATTCTGTTCACTGAAAACCCTGTGAAAAAGTTTTTATTAGAGTATCATACTTACATTACAATAACAGTAATGAGACAATATATAACTTTTTTACTGTTCTAGTCTGATTGTCATAACCTGTTATGACAGTATTATGAAAGCTTCTGTTAGACGTAATCCCAATAACGTCAGTTCAGTATTGATATATTGCATGTGTAAGAAAAATGAATGTATAATTCAAGTGTGATACTGTCCCTTTTGTACAGACCTTTTTAATCAAGAGGAAAGAATGGTGTTCAATGAATAGTTCCAATATCTACAACTAATCATAGAAGAGTATCATAAAGTAACATGCAGGACACAGTGTGCTACCTCTCTCTGACAGTAGAGGAGATTTAAGTTGAATCGACACGCAAAGTGACATAAATACCCATAAATAAACTACACTCAAAATACCTTCTCTCTAAATATACCTACAGTCATGCAAAATCACTCACTCTATTGGAGCAACCAACTGTTAGACAAACCACATGTGTTTGGTACCATTCCTGATTCCGTTCCATGCATTACAATGAGCCCGTCCTCTGATTTCTCCCTCCACCAGCCTTCCCTGGTATGAATGGCTTCAGGTGTTACCTTACAGTACTGTAGCTACACAGCACTAGGTGAGCTAAGCATGCATATGCATAAATAGACATCTGCAGATGTTTCCCTCATAGAGAGCCTAACACTCACTAAGCCTGTACTTGGTCTATTCCTACTGGCCATTTATACAGCAAATCCATTTTTTCTCCCTCACCCTCGCTTTTAAATAACACAATTTGTCAGCAATATTTAATCTGCTGTCATTGTTTCTAGATCTAACTCAGAAACCATCTGATTGATTTCTGCATAAGAAAGTCTATTCAATAACAATGAATTACAATGCCTTGGGGTTGCATTTACAGTATTCAGAGTCAAACTCATCACACATGCTTACCATTGCTGCAGTACAAAATGTTTACTTAATAAAGTACCTTAATTCAACCATACATACCACAACCACATTACAACTTCCGTCACTTGTATAGAGTCGTCCTAATATACCATATTCAATTTTTCAACATGCAAAACGAAGACAATATAATGTCAGCTACATCATAAATATGCTGACATCAGTAGAAAAGTTCCAATCCCACACAATTCTTGTCAGTTTATTTGTTTTGTATACTCCATAGTCCATGTTTAATGTAAACAAGAAAAATCAACAAAAAAACACCTGTGCTACCTATGTAAATCCTTGAATCCCCAAAACAAAGATGATGTCACACGAGCATTAAATGTGTGGAGAACAAACTCATCTGCTTGAATTTCTAACTGGCCCGTTTCACTGTGTCATTTCTTCTCTAACTTCCCTTTGGAAAAACAACAACAACAACAACAAAACACTCCGTCTCAGTGGTCAGTCCTTCAAAAAGAACACGTGTGTGTGCTTCTTCCCTTTTCTTTGACATTTGACCTCTGTTTATGAGAGCTGCTTCATGTCATACATGGGGACCTCTGACTCCTCCCCCTTGCCCTCATCTGCAGCCTCCGCGGTCACCTCTGTGTAGGTGACTTCAGGGCTGGGCTTGCGGCCCTTGGGTGGGGGGACAGGGGCAGCCCCCTCGGTGGCCCCCTCCGCCCCCTCCTGCCCCTCTGCTACAGTCCTCTCTTTCTTCAGGTTCAGTTTGGCCGGGACGTTCTTGGCGATGTTCTCCTTCAGACGCTCCCCAGACTTCTTCAACCTCTCCCCTGACTGGCGGATCTTCTCCCTGCGTTCTGCCGTCACAATACGCTCGCCCAGCTTGTTGACTTTAGTACCCAGGTTCTCCCTGGTCTTGGAGATGTTCTCACGGGAGAATGTGGCCTTGAAGCTCTCGATGCGCGTGAGACCCGTCTTCTTCACTTTAGCGGCGGAGGCTGAGTCAGCCTCCTCCACCACCATGTACTCCTCATCTGACTCTGGTGGGAGCTCGAACTTGTCAGGTTCCACCTCGGCAGCACTGGGTGCTCTAGGTTCTTTCGGTTCCTTTGGTTCCTTTGGTGCCGCCACAGCTGGGACCTCGTTGTCTCCCTGTAATGAGAGCAGAGACCAGAATGAATACCGTAGGAACAACTTGAGCACAACAGCACAACAGGGAGACACAGAAACTGTCACAGTGAGTCTGCCTCCTGCTAATCCCGGAACCCAGAATCTCAAATGGAGAGTCTGACGAGTGAGACTAGCCTCCTGCCACTTTCTGCAAGATCTGTTCATCAAACGAAACAGTCAAGATAAAAACAAGTCTGAAAAGGGAGGAAGACTGTGGATTAAGGACCATAACACTGACACACTAAAACCTGGAGGAGATCAATCCTAATAGATTTATTATGCCATTTTCCTCTGAATAACAACTGTGTATCACTGCCCTATCTGTAATGATGAATGAAGAACTGTATCTGAAGTCCCCTTAATATGTGCAATAGAAGTATTAACACACAGTAATGTCCAGTTTGCATACCACAGTTTAGAATGTTGGGTAGTGTGACGAAGTTTGATGTAGGAGCCTACTCCACCAACCTCTATTACACTATTGAGAAGAAAATGTCAGCTTGTTATGACATTTCCAAGAAGAAAATAAATCATTGTGATGAAGAGGGTTCAGATAGTTAGAGGACAGTAAAACAAAAATGATGGGTATCTGAACCCAAAATACCCTACCTGGGATTATCGACCTGATAACGTCTTCCTACACCTGTGTAATAACATACAGTATTAACACCTGTAGTAACAACATTGTATCATCATGTTGCTGCACAATAATGGAGTTGTTTTTTTGCAATTGCTTTGTAATGGAGATGAGCAGTTGTTATTATTGTTATTAAGTGTAACAGAGAATTTTATAAATTGTGCATCTCAAAATGAAGGGATTGATTTCCAATATTGTGTGATATATGTTTTCCTTATAGTACATGAACACACAGAGTCAGATGATATTTCAAAAGAGAACACTTTATTTTATTATTATTAATTATTCTATGAGATGCACTTTATATAATTAGCTGCTATATACAGTGTTTGAGAGATGTCCACCATTAGATATGAAAAGCTCTACAACATTACTCAAAAGTTCCCCTGAGTTATTAGCACCATTCTTGTAGATACACTTACATGTCATAACAAATACATTGTAAATCTGTTGATGAGATTATTGGTTTCATCTAATCTTGTTCATGTATCAGATGTGTACAGGTTCACATGGATGTCTCTGTCCCCTTGCTTGCTGGAGGTTACTGAGGAATGGGAGATGCTTCCATGGGCCTTCAGCTCATTGATCCTTTCAAAAGATTTTCACAAGAGAAAAACCACTTCTTAACATCATATCTTAACATGAGAAGGTCTCCTACACTAAATTTGGACTTAAACACTGCTACATTCATGTGTCGCTCCTATATATACTGAATGATAAAAAATTTTATGCAATTGGTTATAATAATAATATTATAATATATATAATATTATATTATAATAGCTTATAATAACTTCAACAAGCCATTATGAATTTTTCAATAATCCAGTAAATGCTAAATGCTGTAAATTCAAATGTATTAGTGTACACTACCTGTAAATAATAGTGTTACCTAGAAGTTGATCTGTGAACTGGAACCTTGATTTGTGCTCTATTAATACTGTAGGCCTACACACACCTGTTTATGTAGCTCAGTGTTAGGCCGCAGAAAGCTAAACATACCACTAGTGCATAGTGTTGGGTACTTTATTATACCGCGTAAGAAGCAAGCTGTCTCAGTTTCACCAAGCTGCTGTATCAGTTTTACTGTGCGCAGTATCACTATTGGTTAGGCAACATTATTTAATATTATAACTATAACTATAAATATAACACACTATTGGTTAGGCAACTGCGTGACCCAATGTAATTTTATTAGGAAATGGAGTAAACTGTATTTATGCTCCATTCACAACGAAAAAGGTTTTCCCTGGCAAAGAGTTGCTGCACTGTTCCATCATAGTAAATTCCCAACCAAGCAGAACCGGGCTAACTTTCAGACCTGACCCTAGCTTGATTAGCTGTCAGACTTGACCCTAGCTTGCTTAGCTGGCTGTAACTGTCAGACCTGACCCTAGCTTGGTTAGCTGGCTGTAACTGTCAAGACTTGACCCTAGCTTGGTTAGCTGGCTGTAACTGTCAGACTTGACCCTAGCTTGGTTAGCTGGCTGTAACTGTCAGACTTGACCCTAGCTTGGTTAGCTGTCAGACCTGACCCTAGCTTGGTTAGCTGTCAGACCTGACCCTAGCTTGGTTAGCTGTCAGACCTGACCCTAGCTTGGTTAGCTGTCAGACTTGACCCTAGCTTGGTTAGCTGTCAGACTTGACCCTAGCTTGGTTAGCTGTCAGACCTGACCCTAGCTTGGTTAGCTGTCAGACCTGACCCTAGCTTGGTTAGCTGTCAGACTTGACCCTAGCTTGGTTAGCTGTCAGACCTGACCCTAGCTTGGTTAGCTGTCAGACCTGACCCTAGCTTGGTTAGCTGTCAGACTTGACCCTAGCTTGGTTAGCTGTCAGACTTGACCCTAGCTTGGTTAGCTAGCAGTAACTGTCAAACTCGACCCTAGCTTGGTTAGCTGGCTGGGTAGTGTGTAAGAGGTTGTGGTGCCCTGGTTGAGCTGCATAAGAAAGGTCTCCTCAGCACTATATGACACCTGACATTAACGCTGGCATTTCCAAACCTTTGAATGTGTGAAATGACAGCACTGTGTGCTCATGGAACTAACAGGCTGAGCCACTGTCACGTCAAATCAAGCAAACATGTTTATTGTTTTTAATAGAATACAATTATTACAATGTATTCCTTAGCCCTATATTTGTATGTTTTCCCTTGTGTGTGTGTGTGTGTGTGTGTGTGTGTGTGTGTGTGTGTGTGTGTGTGTGTGTGTGTGTTTAAAGTGTTTGTTTTTCCAGCACATGATTGCACATTGACAATGTGTTCCTTCTGTTCTCTTGATCACTAATGTTCTACTCCCTGTGCGTGTATCTCTCCGTCAGTGGCCTATTAACCCTCTGACATACTGGTTCTATATTAGGAGATGAGTCTTCTGACAAGACTGCCTCTCAGAATAACTCTGACCTGCTGTCAGCTGGCCTGTTCACTTACAGTAGAGTAGACCATGCAAGGAAGCAGCAGGCTAGTGTACAATTAATATCAGTCCTGATACACCAGTACACCAGTGGAGGCTGGTGGTTTTTAGAGTGAGGCGCTGTGAAGCCCCAAAGTCACTTCTCACAGACTGCATGAAGCAGGAAGTGCCTTCATTGTGGGAAGCACTTTTCATGACCAATCATGAATGATTTCTTGACACATACAGTGTGTACCTGAATCAGGAAAAGCCCAATATGATGTGTGGACAGTGGTAGGATATAAATCATTATGGTATTTGAGAGATCTTTTGATTGGGCATATATGTTCAGCTGATCATATATGTTCAGCTGTGTTATGTGGTGATTATTCAAAGAGAATTCATAGGACTTTTTATTGAGGATTTCAATAGCCGGCATGTTGTCACTGCCATGTTTTCAAGCCGTGCCGTCAGAATTGCACTTCATTGTCCAACTTGAGACTGCACAGATACACTGTCCCGCCTATTCTTGTCTAGCCTTGCTTGAATTCTAGTTGGGTTCAATTTTGAAGTCAAACAAGTCCAATTTCTTCTTGATTTTACACCATACACTCACCAGCCACTTTATTAGGTACACCTTGCTAGTACCGGATTGGACCTCCCTTTGCTCTCAAAACAGCCTCAATTCTTTGTGGCATTGATTCCACAAGACGTTGGAAACATTCCTTTGAGATTTTGATATTGACATGATAGCATCATTGCTGCAGATTTGTCGGCTGCACATCCATGATGCGAATCTCCCGTTCCACCACATCCCAAAGGTGCTCTATTGGATTGAGATCTGGTGACTGTGGAGGCCATTGGAGTACAGTGAACTCATTGTCATGTTCAAGAAACCAGTTTGAGATGATGTGAGCTTTGTGACATGGCGCGTTATCCTGCTGGAAGTAGCCATCAGAAGATAGGTACACTGTGGTCATAAAGGGATGGACTTGGTCAGCAACAATTCTCAGGTAGGGTGTGGCATTTAAACGATGCTCAATTGGTACTAAGGGGCCCAAAGTGTGCCAAGAAAATATCCCCCACACCATTAGATATTTGCGTTAACGAGCAGTTGAACAGGTGTACCTAATAAAGTGGCCGGTGAGTGTATGTCGAACCGCAAAGGACATTTTGCTGACGTTCCTTCGTTTTCTCCCATATATCAGGTTCCAAACATTGAATATCCAATGGAGTCATAGTAACACTCTCCAAAGTAAAGCAATAACACAAATGAACATAATGCATGATTGATAACACCTTTTGTTCAACTTGAGGGTAAATAATTGTTAGGATTTATTGTGGTACAGGCCTAATAATCATGGTATCACAATAAAATAGTTGTACCCTATTATATTTTCTTAATTACAGTTTAAGGGGTTATGTTACACACACCGCTATGCATAAGCAGATTGTTTGTGGATAATTTGATGTTGAGTGCTGGGGAAATCAATAAAAAAAAGCCTTTAGGTGATGTTTGGTGCTGTAATTAATGAATGTTTGAGTTACTGCGCTGGTAATGATTGTCTGTAATAGATCCAAATTATTGCTATTGTACTGCTGCATTTTCCCTGTTGCCTAAAATGATTTTAATTTCCCCAGAGAGCGCAAAAGACCTTCCCGTAGATGGGATGATCATAAAAATGATGCCAACTCTATTCAACCAGTATCTTTTTAAAAACATCTCTACATCCCGTGATGTGCATGCACCATGTTTGCAGCCATCTATTGGTAACTCATAGCCTACTCATAGCCTCTTGAAGACTCCTAAACACTTGCGTTATGAGAACTTTTTGTCTAAAGAATCTAGATAACTTATTCATATGCCTAAAAATAGGACCAAATGTGCGTCACTCTCTGAATTTTCTAGCACTTATGACCTGTTTCCTTCTCTGAGAGGCTTGATAACTACCGGCCTAGACCTTGTTGAACTCCTAAAGCTGGCTATCATGTTTGTTATCAACCTGGCTATCATGTTTGTTCTCAACCTGGCTATCATGTTTGTTGTCAACCTGGCTATCATGTTTGTTATCAACCTGGCTATCATGTTTGTTATCAACCTGGCTATCATGTTTGTTATCAATGCTCATCATATCATGCTCAGCCCAATAGGTTTGTTATTGATTGATTGATTGATTGATTTGCTTTTTCACAGCATGTCTCTCTTTCTGCAATTCCCTTGAACCATGAAACTGTGTAGAGCTCTCTCCTGCTCTCCGGAGAGATTGTGGAAAATATGGCACATTGTGACACTGTACAGTGAAATAAGAGGAAATGACTAGTATATTTTTTGATGCATTTTAGCACAATATATTGTGCGGTTAGATGTTAGTCAACTAACCCTGTTTGAATTGCTCATTGATGCATTTTAGAGTTTCATGTTGTTCTGTACAAATAATAACTGCCATTTGACCTCCCCTTCTCCTCAAATAAAATGGCGGCTCAATTCGACCCCAATTCCCGCCATGGAGGCTTAACCCAAATCCTATTGTCATTGGCTACGAGCCACATAGCTCAGTATTCATGAGGGCAGCGTCTAACCTTTTACTGGATGGCAGTTTGTCATGCGTCCTGTCAAAGCTAGCCAGGCCCTGAAATAATCAGGTCATCGTTGGGATCTCCTGCAGCTGTTTGTTCTGAAGGCCAAAGTCAAATTGAGCCTGTTCCATTCCCCCTAAAACTGGCCATGCTTTGGTTTATTTCTGCTAGCTCACTGATCTCTCTTCGTATAAACACTTTACAGTAACACAAGCTCTTATTCCTCCTGTCTCAATGCTTTTTGTCACAGCAAACATCTCAGCTAGAGATCATAGGTTTGAAACAATATACGACCAGATCTAACTACAACCGCTGACAACCTGATCCTTTCAAATCCAATCTCCTGACGGAGGAGAGGATGATTAATTTGCACGCACACACACACGCTCGTACACTGCATATTAGTATGGACTGGACCATGTGCTCACCTGGTAGATAACAACTCTGAACTTGTTCTTGGACAACAGCTCCTCCTGAGTGGCCTCTACCTTCTTGACCCGAATATTCTGGTTCTCCACTCGGACGCGCACGTCCTTGACGTGACAGCTGACCTTCCGGGTCTTCTCCAGCAGCTTGTCGACCGTGCTGCTGGTCGCCGCGTGGTCGACGGTCAGCTTCACCACGTCCGCCTGGATGGTCTTGACGTTGTTCTCCAGCTCCAGCTGCCTCTCCTCCATACGCTGCTGACACGTCTGGACGTTGTCGATGATCCCCGCCACGCGCTCCAACAGTGCCATGATCGTCACAGAGTCGTCCCCGGCCTCAGCCAAATCCAGTTTGTCAGCCATGGCGGTCATGTAGCGCCTGGTCTCGGATCCACAGGAGAAAGGCGGAGGTGACTGACCCTCTCTGTACGGAGAGTTATTAGTTAGAGACTCGGTGAGGGGAGCCTCTGGCCTCTAGGTCGTTTCTCGAGATGGAGAGTCAGAAGACCAGCAGGTGTAGGGAAGGGCTGAGGAGCTGGATCATGAAGGGCTGAGGAGCTGGATCATGGGGGCTGCGGGCGGCAGCAGACACCTCGGCCAGACAAACTCACCCTGCGACTAGTGCCTCACCCCCGGAACCTCTAGAACACGGAGGCTCCACCTCTCTGGGAGTGGGTGTGGGCAGCTCAGGGGGGAAAGCGGGGGCAGAGAGAGAGAGAGAGAGAGAGATGGGGTACCAGACTCGACAGACTAGACCCCCCCCCCCCACCCCCAGCTAAAAATACTCAGTGTAAAGTGACTCCACTGCATATGACTCCAGGAGATGTGTATTTGGCAGAATGGAAACCCCCCTATCCATTCCTCTTTCATCCTTCCATTTATTTTTTTCCCATCACACCATTCTATTACATATGCCGTAATATGCATTGCTCTAAAAGCAATCAAACATGTGACTCTACGTTTCTCACACGTGTTTGATACCATTCCTCATTCCGTGCCATGCATTACAATGATCACGTCCTCTGATTTCTACCTGCACCAGCCTCCCCTGACTCTCTTTAGTCAAAAGTAGCTTCCTTTCCTCGTTTCCTCCCCAGAAGCTCTCAGCTGTCTAGTTCTTTAGTGAAGTTCAGATGAAGGAAAGGAGACAAAGAGAGGAGGCCACTTAATGCATCAACAGTGTACCATGGGAGTGACATCACCATCGTGACCTTGTGTTCTACAGAAAGACACCATCATGCATCCAGAGGGATCACAGGCCTGTTAGCTAATTAGATAAGATGCTTCTTGGCGGGTGTATTCTGCTTGTGTCTGGCCTCTCAGTCGTGCCTTGTATGACATGACTGCAGTCCCTGGATGTTTGTGGTGCATAGCGCCATTCTGGGTGTGTTTGGTTTAGGAACAGATGCAGGGAGAAAATAACGTCACTACATCACTGAATATCTGTGGTGAGGTGTTAAGCTCTACTTCTATCCACTGGTATATTTAGTTTACTTCAGAGAATGATCATCTGGAGTCTAAGTATAAAAATTTTTGTCAGCCTGTATTCTTCATCAGCAGAACAGCTGGTCCTTTAAACGGGTTAATGAAAACAAGCGTTGTGATTGACCGAGAGGCATGCAAAGCTGTGATTTAGTAACAAAAATGTTGCGGCTGCCTCACCTACTGTATTATGATATTTCTACGCTGCAGTAGATTTGTGTATCACATTTCCTTGACAGTGTTTGTGTTTTTGGGAACTATATTTCTGAGCGCAGGGCAAAAACCACCACAATCTATTCCCATAGTGTGAACAATAGAGAAGGAGAGGAGGGGTGCATACACTTTATTTTTCAAAATACCAAAAGGTCAGGCTGTGTAGGCCTCCATCACTTAGCAACCTGTGCAAGCTGATCCTTTCTTGCAGAGAGGGGGGTGGGGGGCAGAGGGGAGTAAGGGGGCGGGGGTGTGTGTGGGGGGGGGGGGGGGGGAGGCGGTGTGGGGGACTGTCCAACTCCTAAAGTTATCTCAGCAGCTGTTGTCTGTAATTATCCACCAGGCATATCTATAAGTATCTATATCTATGTCCCGCGATAGTAGATGATGCCCACGTCATACATATTCAAATTCATGAGCAAAGCCTAGGTCATGGGGGAAGACTAGAGAAGTCCTATGTGATTTTGTCAACCTCTAATGGCTCCTGTTGCCTGATAGGTCATAGGTCATGATATTGATATGATCTATGTGTCGAGGCAAGCAAGACTACATGACAACCAAGGTTTTCTGCCAATATCACCTGACGTTGATAAACAACATTATTTGTCCAAAGGCACAAGAGTTTGTAACACAGAGAGACTTTAATACTATTGTACCCACATCACTGAACACACTTTCACAGTTCATGCAATATGCAAAATCTAGAATAAAATCAACATGTGACTATTTCTTCCACAATAATATAAACAACATTGGTACTTCTAAAACAACAAATCATATAAAAAAACACTTAAATTATCATCAAAAACATTGTGTTTCATCTCTGGAATGGCATATTGAAAGTAACCCAAACAAACTGTACACATCAGCTCATACCTCAGTTATAGAAAAACAGCATTTGGTATTCAGTTGTAAAAAAAAAAGAGAGAAAAGAAAGGAAATAAGATGGAGAAGGGGTTGAGTTCAATCCCTAGGTGCCCAAAGTCTGTGTACAGTACAGCAGCAACTGCACCACAAACCATGGATGACAAGAGGGAAAAGTGGATGGAAGCAGCTGTCCTTTTTTTCTGCCCGTTGAAAATTAAAATAAAAGAATACTGCAGTCTGAGAAAAGCTAGCACTGCATAACAGTCCAGAGGGTAAATAAAAAATAAGGCCTCATTCGATATATATATAAGAAAAACAACAACATCCATTCAAAATTAAGGAGGCACAAAACAAGAGATAGAAAAATGCTTTATCCATTCCATGTGGCAGGAAAAAACTCATCAACTACATCATCCTGGAGGAGGTGCCAGAGGGGAAGTGTCCCAGGTGCTGTTTCTGTCTCCGCCCCCTTTTATTCTTGTTACATCTCCTGTTGTACAAGACGGAAAAAAACGAATGTGTTTGACTGCCTCTAAAAATATGTTTGTCAGAGTTCTTGTTTCAAATAAATCGTATACGCAACGATACATTGAATTGGAGAGCCATAAACACAATCACCCACCTTGTGAAGCACATGACGACGGCCACGATGACGGCGATCTGGATCGCTCCAATGATGGCGGCTATGAGGACGTAATGCAGCTTCTGACCACTAGGGACAACGTAGAGGATGTTGAAGTCCTGGACCTCCTCGCACTGCAGACCACCGTACCCCGATTCACACCTGGAGACACAGACACACTGCTATCACAGAAGTATCAACCCACTAACAACCACAAACCTAACACTGCAGACCATCGAACCCAGACTCACACCTGGTGAACCTCACAGACAGAGGGTTGCTAATTTTTACAGCTGATTTAGGCTCTGGTAGCCTAGCTAAATCGAGACTTGAAGTCCGTACTACTCGGTACCTGACTTCAGAGTCTATGGAGGCCCTTTGATGTTGTGGACACAGTGAATGGATAATGAAGGGGATGTGCCCTATACTGGCTGGTAGATCCCCTGCGTCTTTTATCTTTTTCTTGTATCTTTTTTAATTGAACGAACCATGAGGTATCTTTGGTTTAAGAACCGCCCCCTGGCTTTTCCCTCCCAACCAAAGGAGCAAGGAACGAGATGCCTTGCCCTCAAATGCAAATACAAAGTGTGTGAGAACCAAGAATCAATATGGAAGTTCATCAAAGTGAGGAAAGGTGAGTTCCGAGACCATCGTGTGCAGCGCTTAGTCTAAGGCCACAGAGCCTGCAAGAGCAAAAGAAGTGAACCACAGCATGCTGAGGTAGAAGGGAAGACTGTTCCTGTTACTGTCTCTCACCTGCAGTGTGGAAGGTTGTGTCTGAGCTCACATTGGCCGTGCTCACAGTAGTGGGCGTAGTCTTCTGAACAAGGGCCGGGGATCCCCCCTCTCTCCTCCTCTGGGTTTGACAAGTCTGCATAGAGTTGAAGAACATGACCAAAAAAATATTCATATGAATTGATATTCAAGCTAATTAGTAACTGAAGTGACATCATCAACATTAGGATTCTTAACATGTTGACTTAGAGTACAGCAGGAACGAAATCTCTGTAGATACCTGCGGATCAGTGGAGGCTGATGGAGGTAGACATCGGAAGACAGGCTCATTGTAATGCGTGGAACGGAATCAGGAATGGTATGAAACACGTGTCTGATACCATTTATCATTCCATGCCACGCATTACGATGAGCCCGTCCTCCGATGTCTACCTCCGCCAGCCTCCGCTGCTGTAGATACATGCACAACAGCAGTCTTTCCATTCCTGTTACGACCATGCAGTGTGTGAACGTGTTCACGGTGCATGGAGACAGCCTTACCAAACAGATCGGGCTTTTTGTTGCTACCATCGTCTTTCCTCCCTTTTTCTGAAAACAGAAAGACTCAAGTCAACCATCCCTTCGATCACTACAGCTGCTCCCCGTTTGAACATAAAACCTTACGGCGTGATATCATTTTTACTCTAGTGTTGTTTTGATGCTGAAAGAAGTTGAAGAGACATCGAAGTGGATCAGATCAGCGTTTCATCAAAGCTTGGTGAACCCTAATCACAATGATGAGAGAGAGAGAGAGAGAGAGAGGAAAGAGAGAGAGAGAGAGAGAAAGAGAGAGAGCGAGAGAGAGTGAGAGAGAGTGAGAGAGAGCGAGAGAGAGAGAGCGAGAGAGAGAGAGAGAGCGAGAGAGAGAGAGAGAGAGAGAGAGAGATAATAATAATCTTGTGCGTACCAGGCCTGAGAACTGACCCCAGAGTCTAGTGAGCCTGGAGCCTGCGTTGCTACGGTTATATTACAGTCTCATCACATTACTGTACATTCATCATGTGAGAGAACTCTAAAGGGCTCTAAAGAGGGGAGAGGACACAGTCACAGCCATTTAGTACACCTCAGACCCATCTCAAGCACTGTGGATGAGCATAGTACTAAAACAACAATATAGTCGGTTTCAGTACTTTACAATTGTAGTACAGGAATGTTAGTATACTCTGATTTCATTTAGCATTTCTAAAGGCAGTTTGGGCGATTGACAAACAAACCATTGACGTTTTATACAAAATGCACAATAGCCCTCAATGATACTAATCCATCATAGAAAACCAACATGGTCTTTAAACCAAACAAATATACAACATAGATAAATATGAAGGATGTGATATACTAGTAACTATATACGGTATAATACTGTACATGATACACTATGACAGACAGTTCTAGTAATGT
This sequence comes from Argentina silus, assembly GCF_951799395.1. NCBI lineage: Eukaryota > Metazoa > Chordata > Actinopteri > Argentiniformes > Argentinidae > Argentina > Argentina silus. Next base: position 34,801,227 of record NC_139655.1, on the reverse strand, counting down.
GTTCATGCCACCATTGCCATGGTTGCTCATTTGAATTAGCCAATGACATAAATGACAGTTAAGTGGTGGGTGACTGGGTTGAACTGGAGGGCAAGTTGGCCTGTTTAAATAGTGTGACAAATAGGGTGACACACAACCATGCTTCACTGGCATTAATGACTCTGCTGCGAGAGTCTGCCAACCACACACACAGCAGAAATGCACAGCAAAGGAGACTGACTCATAGTGAACAAACTATGTCCTTGCCTATATTCGATATTTTCGATATTATGCAGTTTACTCTCAGTTCTATTATGCTGTTTCCTCTCAGTGATAACATTCGATATTATATTTGCAGCATATTGTGATATGTAGAAAATATTGTGACAATGACAGAAAACAGAGTGCAAAAGCTCTTAAAACTCCTAAAGTAATATTGTGGATAAGAAAACATTTATATTGCTCAACCCTAATGGCTACCTGACTAATGTTGTTGTTCTGAAGTGTAGCTATAAGGACATGTAAAACAATAATCATCAGAGTTACTCAAAATGCAACCGTAGTTCCCTCAGTCTCAGCCACTTCAGCCACATCAGCATGAATACATTATTTATGTAAGATAAAGATAAGACTGTAAGTTATTTCCCATTTGTGTCTAACCAGGACACCTGTACAACCCATTTGGATTGGACAGCTCTCCACTAGTTTGGGATGTAGAGTAGTACGGTTTTCACCCCACAAAATAGTCCTTTATAACTACAATAGAAAATAAATAGTGACTTTCTCAAGAGAGAGAGGAGTAACATCTTGTTGTTCAGTCAGTCAGTATAATCTGACCCATATCTGATCCGAGCCTCAGGATCGAGGTCAGGTTCATATCAAATATATATGAGCACAAAGGTCTCAAGACTTTACTTTACATACTGGCTGTTGTAGGAGGAGGAATAAAGAGAGTCCCGGGTATTTGCGCATTGCCTCAAAATATCACACACCAAATATCATACACCAAATATCATACACCAAATATCACACACCAAATATCACACACCAAATATCATACACCAAATATCATACACCAAATATCATACAGTCTTCTCACATGTTTGGGTGCTTATCCACAAGCACAACTACATACTACAGTGTATGCTTGAAGAGAATCCTTCTAAGTACAGGGATGGGCATCTATAAAAATACCCATGCCACCACTTCTGTACATGCCCAACAGTATATATGACATCATTGAGATTAACCAGCCACAATGGAGGTCACTACTAGCATAGCGGTGTCCATGGAGAGAATAGTTCTACCTCCTGTTGCGGATGGGCGTTGGTTCAGTGGATTCCACATGGATCAGCAGTGAAACCAGGCTTGTTCTATCTGGGACCTTCAAGTATGAGTCTTACACAAAGCATCATCAGAATAAGGTCAACTCTAAACCTCTACAAGGAAAATAATCAACTGGATGTGAAACACTAAATAGTGTTTTTGCTGAGATTGTGAAATTCTGAAGATCCCTATAAATCTCTGTCTTGCCATAGTCCACTTTCGATGCCCAATGTGAATCATATGGTGCCCATAAGGGTTAAGACCATTAAGTTTGAAACATGGTTTTACCTGAACATCTGCCCACATGTTTGATGTCAATCTTGAGCTGTTTCAGGCAGGATGCCTCTCGTACGTGACAGGGTGTCTCATAGGAGATCCCATCTGTCCCACACACTGGGTTGTCGTTGTGGCCACTGCACACAATGTTACACATACACCTGGGTGGACAGAACAACGTTACGAACAATAGAAAGACAGACAGAGTCACTGACAGACAGAATCTTACAGAAAAATCTCTATTGTATCTTTTGTTTTATTTAGTGTAAAAACCAGCTCAATCTACTTCTATTGAAGCACCTTGATTGGACTGCTAGGTAGCAGGCAGCATAGGCACTGCACTCATTCTCTCAAATCCCACTAGGCCACCAGAAAGACAACAGTCCCAGAGGAGCATTACTTACAAGACGTCCTCTGAGTCCTCATCACATTCAGCTCCGAACTTGCAGCTGCCACATTTAGAAGCCTTCTTCCCTCTGCCTGATCCTTCATCCTCTGAGAGAGATAAGAGATAAGAGATGTTAACCTCTTCAGCTTTGTGACCTATTTGACTAATTTCCCGCCTAAAAAACAGACCCAAACTAAACGGCTTATAACATTTGAAATATGATGATCAGATGCAAAAGCAGGATGCCATTTCATAGGTAACACTTGATCATAGTTCAGAATAACATACTACACATGACAAGGAGATAAAGTAAACAATAAACAAATTAATAATTAAATTAAAGCAGAATTTTGGCCCAATTGTAGGCCCGTCCATCTTAAGAGGTTTAACATGTTTACGGTGGTTCTCAATAGCGTTAGTATTGTCCCATTAGTGAGTGGGTTTACTGTTTATTAATATGTTAACATATTAATAGAGGCAAGTCTGAAGTGTTGAAAAGACGTCAGAACTATGACAAAAATAATGCAGTACTGTACCTCCGTCCCCTGATCCTGAGCTGCCATCTGTGTGGAGGAACAGAGAAGATGAGTTAGGTTGACCTGCTTAATCCTGATTTGTCTAGATTAGGGGAGGCTGGTGGAGGTAGAAATTGGAGGACAGGCTCATTGTAATGCATGAAATGGAATGAGAAACGGTATCCAACACACGTGTTTGATACCATTCCTCATTCCATTCCGTCTGATACCATTTCTCATTGCGTTGCACGTGTTACAATGAGCCCGTCCTCCGCTTTCTACCTCCACCAGCCTCCACTGGCCTAGATAAATGGCTCACCACTTTGGTAAACGAGGACAACATAGCATTTGACCGGAAATTAACATGATTCATAACAACATACAACAACTGTAGACTACAGCATGTGCTTTCTGCCCCTCACCTGTATAGCAGGCCATGTCTGTAGCCAATGAGATGGGTCGTTGCTGCTTACATGCCGCTCGCCTCAGAAAACACTCGTTCTGATAGGTGTCTCCGTTCGAGCCACACACTGGGATGTACTTCTTATGGCACTGAGACCCAAAGAACAATAGGGAGGGGGTTATAACCACCAGGTTATAATGAATGGTTATAACAAGTCTTTGTGGTTGTTACAGGTTTATCTATTGCACAACGTATGTAGGCCCAGTAGGAGTGTTAGTTAGTCACTGTTACTCACATGAAACTGGCACACACACTTCAGGTCCGCCCCACTCTCCCGACAGGTTCCTCCATAGCGACAGGTCGCAGCATCACACACTCTCAGGTCACTCTTCTTCTCTGAGAGATCTGAGAGAGAGAAAGAGAGAGAGATAGAGAGAGAGAGAGAGAGAGAGAGAGAGAGAGAGAGAGAGAGAGAGACTACTGTAGATACCGGTTTGGAGAGAGGCAGCCAATATGCTGCTATTTCATCAACTCAAGAACACATCACAAACCTAACCTTTGACCAATGGGAAGTTTTATGTTTTAAACTAAAGGTAGCCAGTCAATTGAGGCACTCCTAAAATCATCAATAATCACTTCTCGGTCTCAGTTCTCCATGCTCCTGTGTGTCAGTCAACCAGTGTTCCCTCGGTCTGTATGAGGGACCGGTCCTATTACCCCGGTCTGAGATGACTATTGACCAAACAGGTCGTTTCCTGATGAAGGCACGTTGTCCTGGGGCTCAGTCAATTAAAAGACAGGTCACGGCCTGAGACTTCTCTGTCATTAGGAAATACCACCCCTAGTAAAACATCCTTTTACCATACTAAACACTGCAGCAATGGCCATAGAGTTGGATTAGGTCTCGGAACATGGTATTGGTCCTGAATAACAAGAGTTCAGTCAGTCATGTTTAGTCAATGATGTTCAGTAGGTGAAATCAAAGAATTGAGTTTAATTCTAACATGAGTCGGCATAGGAACACAGACGGACATTTCACAACAGGGCAGGTTTCATTGAACCCAGTCAGTGCATGTTCGAAAGTCATCGTTTATTCTCTCTACCGTAGATATCAGAGTGTGAACACCAAATGGGTCTTACAAAACAATTGTTTTTAGTCCCAAACTTTATAAAAACTCACAAAGACATAAAGACATAAGGTACAATCAAGACTCTTTCCAACCAGGAGCATTACCGTATGGTTTCTAAGGACACAATTGCCAGAGGTTGCTGGGCTTGATTAGAATCTAATTATAGGTTGTTTTCGAGGCAAACAAGGCTACAGGGAGTTGGGATGGAACCCCAAGCCTTACCCCATCCCCCTCCCAACTCCTTAACCCCACCCCCACTCCTATGACACCCCACATAGACCAAAATCAGTCTTCTTAACAGACTAACTAAAGGTTTCCATCTAGAGAGACCCAGAGACTGGCCAGGGTGGGGACTGGCCAGGGTGGGGTTCAGAGGTGGCTGTTGTCTCCCTACATGCACCTGACTAGTGACAGGGGATAGTAGTGTCCCTTTAAAAGATACACATGTTGGCCTAGTCATCCAAGAGAATAGCTCATCTCACTGTTCCAAAATTTAAACATAAAACAAATATACATTGTTGCTGTGTGATTCCTATTGGGAAGAAGTGACAATGAATGCCTTGGAGTAATTCAGTCTATTCACACAAGCCGAGCGTGATGTTCTTTGTCTGCTCGTGGTCAAGGGATGGCCAATTAAACAGCCGCTTTCACTCAGTCAGGACAACCTACCTCCAGATGTCCAATATCACAAACACTGAGATTGTGATCAATGTTCTCCAGGTTGCCAGCAAAACATAACTCATTTGCAAAAATTCGTCAACAAAATGTTTTGTTGATAAACACACTCACCTAAACAGCCCTTGCCCTTCCCTGCCACACACTCGCCGCTGTTTGGGTAAGAGGCTTGTACTCCGGGCAGTGCAGAGACGACCGCCAGGCAGAGGAGAGAGGAGAGGACACGGCCTGGTGATGGCGAGGGTCCAGGAGAGTAGAGGGGTCCTCCTCCGGGAGACATGCTGATAACGACGCTGGTTCAAACACACCGTCTTTTCTCCTAATCACAATTTATGATTTCCTCATCCGAGTCCCAGATGATATATTCCAGAGAAAAATGCGTGCGGGTATACGAGAACAAATGCTTGAACTGCTTATTTGCCGACAGTTTTACCCACGGTTATTGAATCAGGTTTCATCCTCTTCGTAGGATAGGGATCTCCCCAGACGGTAAAAGAAAAAACAACATTATCTCAGGCTACAGCTCAAAATGGCATAGCCTACAAAACCCGATTGATCACTCGTCTGGTCGACGTCGTATCGGGGTGTGCGATCGATGGGTTTTGACTGCTGTTTTTAGCTTTGATGTTTCTGTCTATTTCTTATCCCAGCGGCAAACAACTGGTCAAAATGTTCTTTTCTGAATTTATCTACCCTCTTGCCAAATGCATCCAACCATAGGGTTAAAGAAATTATAGCTACTGTGGTAGCAATTTGGTCAGACAATGTCAAAGGATTTGTGGTTCACCATCAACAAAGAACTCCGGTGATGCCGAGGACATGACGTGAGAGAGAGAGAGAGAGAGAGAGAGAGAGAGAGAGAGAGAGAGAGAGAGAGAGAGAGAGAGAGAGAGAGAGAGAGAGAGAGAGAGAGAGAGAGAGAGAGAGAGAGAGAGAGACCACCCCCAATCACTGAAGCGGTTCGCTCTGCGGTGGGGGGCAGACAAACAGTCACCCAACAATAAAGGGGATTCTGACTGGAGCGTACCGTTATACCTACATTATAGGCCACCTACTACCTTCTAAAGACTTATAAGGCAAACTACTATCATCACATTTCAAATATAGAAATACACACTAATGACAAAAAAAAAGAACAATAAACAACAAAAAACAACAAAAAAGCGACGTTTGTCACCGATAAACACTTTCTTTCTCACTCTAAAGACATTCGTTTTGTATTGATTTGTAATATTCAGACTACTTCACAAAGATGCTGAATTGCTTGTCGTCCCCCGCATCAAAAAGAAAACAGCTGGAGGCAAGGCTTTTTCTTATCGAGCACCACTTCTGTGGAATAGCATGCCTTGTTACGGGTTCAGAGACTGAATCTAATCTCAAGACCCACCTTTTCAGATCATTATTGCCATTACCCAGGTCGATATTTCGGTGTACCCATACAAAACACATTAACAAAACACATAACATACATAATGCTTGTATTTCTGTAATATGTTTTGTTAATGTGTTTTGTTTATAAATTATGTATAGTGTGGTGAGACCCTGGTGATAATGCACTTTAAAACGAAATAATCATGATACTTGGAACTTGAATTTCCGAGTGTGTATCTAACTGAAATAAAGACAAGTAATTGCTTTATTGTGCCAGCTGTCTGTGATGTCTGGGGTTTTTTCAGTTCATGAAATGGCCCATTTTATTCACATTCTCTGGTCTAGTAACAGCAGCAATGCCTTTTGACCATATTGATCATGATGACCACTGATTATTTCCATTCCAGTCTAGGCTGCACTCCAAAAGCCTCATTGACTGGTTAGCACCTCAGTGACAGCACTGTCACAGCTGAGTCTGTGTCTGACAGTAAGGTGCACACTGTAAGCCTGTGTGTTTGGCTGCTTGGCCTTGCTTTATGTTGTCTCCTCAGTGAGTTTAGGACTTGTTTGACTAGTAGTTTTACTACTATCTTGCTGTTTGTTCTCAACTAAAGGTTCAGCCCAGGGTTTAGTCGGGTCTCCACAGTGACTTCAGGACCAGTTTAACTGCAGTAGGGTATGTCATGGATTCGTTCTTCCGCAGTGAGGAGATGTGCCTGGTCCAGCTGTTCTTCCAGACTGAATCTGCCCACTACCTCATCAACCAGCTGGGCCATCTGGGACTGGTGCAGTTTAAAGATGTGAGTAAACAACTTCTCAATGAACGTTCATTCTTGGGACGTTATGATTGCCATGGATACTGCATCTGTATCAGATTTTTTTGTGTGTGCATTCATAGTAATAATAATATATTTTATTTGTAACACGCTTTTCAGTCATACAATCTCAAAGTGCAAACAGTTGAGTGCAGTAAAAACAGAAACACAAACAAGACACGATTAACAGTAAGAATACCAGAAGACTTGTCTAAAGAGTTGTCTGGGCTGTCTTGGGGTCCCCTGTCATTATGCTCTATGAATTTACCATTATGCTGCCATGTATACATTTAATTGGTACAGTATAAATATGTGGGTAAAATAATCATGTGTTCAGTTGAAATGTATATTTTAGCTTAATGGTTTCTGATTTGTACATGTTTTGAAATGTGATAATTACACCTAAGGTAACATAATCGCATGAATCTAAAGTAATAACATGTTTGTTGTGTGAAAACAGCCCCTACAGAGCATAAATGTGTTCAACTATAGCAGTTAGTTTCTAGGTCACATCCATTTTGCTGCTCTCAGTCAGTCCGTCATGTATTGATTTCTCCATGTTCTCTGTATGCCATCACACTAACATGTTGATTAACATATGCATTAAGTTAAAATCATCAATCAACTGTGGAACAAGATAATAAAATCCTATGTGCATTCCATTTAGGAGTTCCATGAATGGCTATTCACACAAGGCTAATAGGATGGTGCCTGTAGAGTGTTCTGTGAAAGGTTTTTACCAAAACAAACCTTTTGTGGTTAGGACAATGATTCAAATGAGATATTCCACCACACTAATCTATTGCCACTACCTATTTTCATACCACTTATGATGATATCATATCATGATTGTTGTCTGCAGCTGAACCCTGGAACAGTGACTTTTCAGCGCAGATTTGTGAAGGAAGTTAAGAAATGTGAGAAGATGGAGAGAATACTTTGTAAGTATGCTGTCTTTAAGTTATATATTTGATCCCTCATAAATCCTCCATCCCTTCAACTAAAGCTGATATCAACCAGGGTTCTTGGAGAAGGAGATAACAAATTCCAAAATCCCTGTCCCTGGTGACTTCACCAGTGAGCAAACACCTTGTCCGAGGGATGTTCTGGAATTAGAGGTGAGCTGGTTGTTCTAATGTTTGGCCCCTACGTTTAGTCAATATTGGTTTACTGTGTCACTTCGATAACACCTCACATTCATTTGTAATAATACTGTAAATACTTGACCACATTGTTTGTGTGTATCCTACTTGTAGACTACATTTGAGAAGCTGGAGCAGGAGCTGAAGGAGATCAACGCTAACAGAGATACTCTGAGAGAGAACTTTAATGAGCTGCTGGAGATGAGATACCTTCTGGAGATGACTGATGACTTCTTTCAGGAGGTAACAAAATGGATGTCATTTATACTGTACCAATGAAAAGAATGGGACAACACAGTACAGTATTTCTGAGAAGCAAGGCGGCTCATGGTGGACAAGGTGGACTGTTACTGTAACACTTTCTGTCTTCTAAATGACAACATTAACACTGTAGACATTGTAAAGGATTAAGTGAATGTGTCTACAGGCTGAGTCTCAGTTGTCGTGCTCAGAGCTGCCGTCTGAGGACTCTGTCATCATGTCCTCCAGAAGAAACAGCCGACGTACCAGCTGCATCAGTACTGGTGGGCCTCTCAAACTGGGGTGAGCACCTCCTCTGGAAATATGTTATATCATTCTGTTTATACTATACTATATGCTCACTGAACACTTTATTAGGAACACTATACTAATACTGGGTAGGGCCTCCCTTTGCTCTCAAAACAGCCTAAATTCTTCGTGGCATTGATTCCACAAGATGTTGGAAACATTCCTTTGAGATTCTGGTCCATGATGACATGATTGCATCATGCAATTCCTGCAGATTGTTCAGGTGCACTTTCAAGCTGTGAATCTCCGATCTACCACATCCCAAATGTGTTCTATTGGATTCAGATCCGGTGACGGGAAAGGTCACTGAAGAACACTGAACTCATTGTCATGTTCATGAGACGAGTTTGAGATGACTTTTGCTTTGTGACATGGTGCATTATCATTCTGGAAGTAGCCATTAGAAAATGGGTAAATTGTGGCCATGAAGGGATGCACATGGTCAGCAACAATACTCAAATAGGCTGTGGCATTCAAGCAATGATTGATTGGTATTAACAGGCCCAAAGTGTGCCAAGACATTCCCCACCCCATTACACCACCTCCACCATGAGAAGGTGTACAGGTGTACCTAATAAAGTGTTAAGTGAGTGTATATGAACACAGTTTACACTGTACACTTAAGTATGACCTCTTTGGTGAATTTATTTATTTATTTATTCTCTGTTGTGTCTGTTGAGCTAACCTCTCTGCCTGCTATCATCATGTCAATCACTTTAGAATAAAATTATGAGGATAATGCATCAGATATAGCATTTTTCTAGGACTCAAAGACGCCTTATAATCGAAGTATAGTAGGGAAGTATAGAATAGATGTCAATAGAGGTCCTGTGGTCCATTCTGTCAGGTTTGTGGCGGGGGTGATGAAGCATGAGCGTTTCCCACCCTTTGAGAAGGTCTTGTGGAGGCTGTTCCATGGCAACTTTGTCCTACGCCACGCTGAGATCAAACCACACCAAGACTACATTGCTGTAAGGAACTGGTCACACACCACCATGTCACAACACAACACTCATCTACATATCTATTATGTGAATATCATCTAATTGTAGTGTCTCAACAGTTGTTTTTTAATTTGTATTATTTGTTGTTTATTTGTTTAGGAGGCTAATACGAAGAAGGATGTGTTTGTATTGTTTGTCCAGGGAGACCATGTCAGAGGGAAGATCAGGAAGATATGTAATGGGTGAGAAAGCCAAGTTATAAAACAAATTGAAAAGTTCTAACACAAAATTGTGAATGTTTACCAATTAAAAGAATAGGACAATATTTTATGCACTGATGTCATTTAAGAGCAGTAATGTGACTCATGGCTCTGACTGTTACTGTACAATACTGTATGTAAGGAGGATCTCCATACAGCATACTGCAGGAGAGGCTGGTGGTGGTAGAAATCAGAGGACAGGCTCATTGTAATGTATGGGATGCAATGAGGAATGGTATCAAACAGGTGTTGATACCATTCCATGCCTTACAATGAGCCTGTCCTCCGATTTCAACCTCCACCAGTGTCCCAACCATAGAAAATAGAACAGTGTTCTATCTCTATGGACCCAACTCTATGTATGGTTGTGTTCTAGGTTCCATGCCACTATGTACCCATGTCCCAACTCCATGTATGCACGGAGGGATATGAGAGCACATGTCAACATTCGCATTGAAGAGCTTCAGATGGTAACATTCCGCTGTTGAACCCATTCGCTATATAGCTAAGTTAGAAATGTCATTCGTTATGGCTACAGTACTGTACCAGTGGGGGCTGGTGGAGGTAGAAATCTCATTCCATTCCATGCTTTACAATGAGCCTGTCCACCAATTGCTACCTCCACCAGCCTCCCAACGAAGTATGGTTGCTGTTTTGCAAGCTCCTCCTCAACTTTGCATTTTCGTGTTAACTTCAAATGTTTTTGTGCATACTGTTTTGTTGACCATATGATAGTTGACCTATGACTGCCAAGCACTTTTGGCCTTATTTACACTTATTACCTATTGTGTTATGATTGTATTTTTATGGTTACATCCTGATATTTGCACTGTTGAGAGGAAGCGGGCAAAGTAAGCATTTCATTTGACAATTGACATCCTGTATCCTGTGCATATGATCAAAAACAAAAAACATCATGATCAAAAAACTGTGACTTGACTTTGACTTGATTTTCCTGTGGAAGATCCTGAAGAAGACTGAGGAGTTCCGTGCCACAGTCCTGACAGCTGCAGCAGCCAACCAGAGAGAGTGGACCACCAAGGTTAAGAAGATGAAGGCTATCTACTATACTCTCAACCTGTGTAACATTGATATTACCCAGAAGCTGATCGTAGCTGAGATCTGGTGCCCTGTGGCTGACCTTAACTCTGTACACACGGCTGTCATTAAAGGATCAGTGAGTACTGCTAACTCTTCCTTTGATTGGTCATGCATGTAGTAACCGTGCTGATCGGTTACGTAGTATGTGTATGTGTGTACATGCCTGTGTGTGTCTGTCTACATTAGGAGCAAAGTGGTTCCAGTCTCTGCCCGGTCCTGAATAGGATCCAGACGCAGCAGACCCCACCCACCTTCAACAGAACCACCTCCTTCACTGCAGGGTTCCAGAGCATCATCGACGCCTATGGGGTCGGAAACTACCAGGAGATCAACCCAGGTCAACGTACTGTAGCACTGTATATACCATAGACCTGTTTTAGTTTAGTTAGTTTGGTTTGTTAGTTAGTGAGTTAGTTAGTGATTTGCACATTTAGCTGTTTAGGTGAATGTGTGTTTTGTATGTCCCCCAGCTCCATACACCATGGTCACGTTTCCATTCCTGTTTGCGGTCATGTTCGGAGACTGTGGTCATGGTGCGGTCATGACCCTGCTGGCTGTCTGGATCATCCTACAGAAAGACCAATTCAGAAAATTAAAGAATGAGGTATACTGTAGTGACTTCTGACCTCTTTAACCAGGTACAATGTAGCAATTGATGTATTGTTGGGGTGGGGGGGGGGGGGGGCACAGTAATGGTACCAGAAGGCTGAGTCTCATTCTGATTGAACCCTCTCCTTCCCACAGCTCGTTGATGTCCTGGTCATGGGTCGTTACATCATCCTCCTGATGGGCATGTTTTCTATCTACACTGGGCTGATCTACAACGACTGCTTCTCTAAATCTCTCAACGTCTTCGGTTCCTCCTGGAGCGTCCGAGCTATGTTCCACCCACACGGACCGTGGACGTTAGTCTCTGTGCTGAGTCTAGGCCCAAGATCAGAGTGTTAGCCCACTGAGCTGAAGCTTAGACATTATGATGCTTATCATGACGTTAAGGGGATTTCTTCTAGTAATGGAACCAGGAACCATCTGTCTGTTTTGTTGTTTCCTCTCAGTAACAAGACGCTACATGACTGTGACCATCTTCAGCTGGACCCTGTGGTGTCCGGGGTCTTCTCAGGAAACCCCTACCCCTTCGGCATCGACCCTGTGAGTTCTCGATCTGCAATATCTCATGTCTATGTCCCTCTTAGGATATACACTCACGAGCACTTTATGAGGAACACCTGTACACCTTCTCATGGTGGAGGTGGTGTAATGGCGTGGGGAATGTTTTCTTGGCACACTTTGAGCCTGTTAATACCAATCAATCATCACGTGAATGCCACAGTCTATTTGAGTATTGTTGCTGACCATGTGCATCCCTTCATGGCCACAATTTACCCATTTTCTAATGGCTACTTCCAGCATGATAATGCACCATGTCACAAAGCAAAAGTTGTCTCAAACTGGTTTCATGAACATGACAATGAGTTCAGTGTTCTTCAGTGGCCTTCCCAGTCACCGGATCTGAATCCAATAGAACACCTTTGGGATGTGATAAAACGGGAGATTCACAGCTTGAAAGTGCACCTGAAAAATCTGCAGGAATTGCATGATGCAATCATGTCATCATGGATCAGAATCTCAAAGGAATGTTTCCATCATTTTGTGGAATCAATGCCACGAAGAATTGAGGCTGTTTTGAGAGCAAAGGGAGGCCCTACCCAGTATTAGTATAGTGTTCCTATTAAAGTGTTCGGTGAGTGTTCTACATGCTTATTTGATGATGATGATGATGATGTGTGTGCAGATCTGGAACATCGCCTCCAATAAGCTGTCTTTCCTGAACTCCTACAAGATGAAGATGTCAGTTGTAGTAGGAGTGGCCCACATGCTGTTCGGAGTGACACTCAGTCTGTTCAACTACATGTGAGTGTCACATGGGCTACAGTTAACATCGTCTTTGGTGTCCCCTTACTGTGCTCTGTTTAGTCATGTGGGACCTCTGAGATACATGCAGTACCTCACCCATAGGGTGCTTTCCTCAGACCCTAAGCCCAGGATCACACCACACATCAGGGGAGGCTGGTGGAGGTAGAAATTGGAGGACAGGCTCATTGGAACGGAATGAGGAATCGTATCAAATCGTATCAAACTTCGTTCCATGCATTAGAATGAGCCTGTCCTCTGATTTCTACCTCCACCAGAGTCCCCTGATGTGTGGAAAATAGCCATGGAATATAGCGGTTGGTATAAGTACAAAGAAATCATACATTTAATATAGTATAAAAAGCTTAATCCAACCTAATGCTCCCAAACCTCTATCACCGACATAATAGTGTAGACTTAAATCATTATTTTTTTCTCTGCAGCTTCTTCAGAAACTTCGGAGACATCATGATGCAGTTTGTTCCTGAGGTGATCTTCATGCTGTCTCTGTTCGGATACCTAATCTTCCTCATCATTTATAAGTGGAGTGTGCCTATCCGCTCTGACTCCGCCCCCAGCATCCTCCTCCTCTTCATCAACATGATGCTGTTTGACTACAGCTCCCAGGATGCAATGCTCCACACTGCACAGGTTTTGGGTTTCTGTTTTCAACCTAAAATGAAGTCCCCTTTTGTTTGTATATTCACCTTGCTAGAGGTATGGTTCCCAGGCAGTGGAGGTTAGTGGAGGTAGAAATCGCCTCTACTGTTCCCAGGATGTGCTGCATGCCTTTCCACTAAGTGGTAGAGTGTACTACTGTCCTCTTAATCACACACTGGTAACACAGAAATCAGTGCATCTCTTCAGAACATGCATCTCTTCAGAACATGTTCAGAACAAGTTTTCCTACTACAACATGTTTATTTGTCTGTAACAGAAAGCGGTGCAGATATTCTTGGTGGTTGTTGCTGCGCTGATGGTGCCCTGGCTCCTGCTGGTCAAACCTCTGATCTTGTACAGAGAACACATTAAGTCACAGCTGGTGAGTCTGGTTGAGTACACTGGACTGTTCGTGAGCTTCAGAGCTTCATGTATAGTAGTGGAGGCTGGTGGAGGTAGAAATCGGAGAACAGACTCATTGTAATGCATGGAATTTGTATGTTTGATACCATTCCTCATTCCGTTCCATGCATTACAATGAGCCCATCCTCCGATTTCTACCTCCACCAGCCTCCCCTGATCCATAGGATGTTTACGGTATTATGATAGAAGTTACCACATCATCGTATAGTAATAGGTAACAATAACACATTTGTTTCTGTTTTGTTGACTAGTTAACTTTTTAACAGAAAAGACAACTGAACAGATGAATTGTATTCCAACAGAATCCATCCACTAACAAGATACCAATGCAGGTGTTTGGGATCTCGAACCCTGAGTGCTCAAATGACAACCAAAAGAAACCCAAGGTACAGTTACAATTCTTAAACCACTCTATTTCCCAAAGTCCCAAATCGCTACTCCTGTAGATCTAAAAGAATTTGACAGGCATAACAGTTAGCCGAATATCCCAAGATGGCAAGGTGGAGCAATTACCATTGCGTATCCAATCCTCAAAGATCTATAGGAGTGGCAAGGGGGGGTAGGAGCTAGGTAATAATGGTTGATTTTGATTTTGGGGTCTCTTATCAGCAATATATAATATAATATAATTAGAATTCATCGACATCTTTACCGTGGTGCATATTATTTAGATATTTCTCATGACCCCAATGACCCCTCTATATTCCCCCATGGCAGGTGAGTATAGGGGATGTTTTTGTCTACCAGGCTATCCACACCATAGAGTACTGCCTCGGCTGCATCTCCAACACTGCCTCCTACCTCCGCCTGTGGGCCCTCAGTCTGGCTCACACTGGTAAGGCCTGACCTCTACTGGCAGACAATGGTACTACTCTGTAGAAGACGCCTAACCCTTTGTCTCCGTAAACAGACTGGGATTGCACCTTAAAAAAAAACACTCTATTCAAGAGTGCTGAATACAGATGAAAACTTGATAGCGAAAGGCATAATAGCTGACATGACATTAACACGAATTTCCAGGGTATATTGATCAACTGTAAGATCACTTATAGTATGTTTTGTTGCCCTCTCTGGTCCTGTTGGGAGCAGGACATAGACAATATACAGTGCGTTTCCATTATAACAGATTGATAACATGTTATTCTGTTCTGTAGAGCTCTCTCATGTGCTGTGGAAGATGGTCTTACGGGTGGCCTTCAAGGTGACCTCAGGCATGAGCTCTGTCCTGCTGGCAGCCATTTTTGCTGTATTTGCCACCCTGACCATTACCATCCTAGTGGCCATGGAGGGGCTCTCTGCCTTCCTCCACGCCCTCAGACTGCATTGGTAAACTTAACCAAAACCTAACCATACCTAACCTAACCTAACCTAACCTAACCTTACCTAACCTTAACCTAACCCTATTATAACCTAACCTAACCCTGTTCTCACCTAACCTTAATCTAACCCTATTCTAACATAACCTAACCCTATTCTCACCTAACCTTAATCTAACCCTATTCTAACCTAACCTAACCCTAATCTGACCTAACCTTAACCTAACTCTATGCTAACCTAACCTAACCCTATTCTAATCTATCTTTAACCTAACCCTATTCTAATCTAATCTAACCTAACCATAATCTGACCTAACTGTAACCAATTCTAATCTAACCTAACCCTATTCTAATCTAACCCTATTCTAACCTAACCCTATTCTAACCTTACCTAATTTTAACCTAACCCTATTCTAACCTAACCTAACCTTTGTATTCTACAGGACTCCATTCACATACAAAACTCCGCTTGAGGCCTGAACTTGTTGACACAACTAAAGCAACAATGACAGAAAATAGCACACAATATTTAGACAAATCTACATTTAACAGTAAGAAGATAAGTCAACTACGGATATGGCTCAAATAGTAATCTGTTGTTGTTATGTCTTACTTGTGTTTTATAGGGTTGAATTCCAGAACAAGTTCTACAAAGGATCAGGTTATAAGTTCACTCCACTCTCCTTTGACACTCTCAACATGCAGTGACTACAGATGAACCAACCTGTGTGCAGTAACTGTACTCAATCTAATCCACTATTCACATAGATACAGTATGTGTCATTATGTTAATCATTGACTAGTATACGTGAATGTATTCTTCCTAGTATATATTATGTCAAATCTCAATTACGGTTAACATACATTTAGAAAAGTAAGGTTAGGTTTAGTCTGATGTGTGGTCCCTGATGTGTGGTCTGATGTGTGGTCCTGTAGAAGAGCTGGCCCATCAATAGATAGCACTGTAGAGCAAAGATGTGTATTGAAAGTCTATAAATGCCCACTGCCTGTCTGAGCTTAATTAGAGGACAACACCACATGAGTTATTCATACAGATTCAGCATGTACATAAATCAGTATACATGCACATACAAACATCTGTGCAGTGTGCATGCATTACCTCTTGATGGCGCCAAAAATCCATTACTCAGTCATGGTTCACTCATTTTACAAGCAAGCAGCATTCAGCAACAAAACACTAGTTCCATCCAAAGGTGTGCATGCATTTACATCAACTGCCTAAGACATTGGCCAGTTATGGTAGGATGTGAGCTATGTCAGACAGCCTCAGATTTCCATTTATAAACACGTGGTTGTTACAGAGACATTTAGAGTTTTTGCATGCTCAATGTCTAAATGCAAAGCACTAATGATCATCGATTTTTTTTATTGATAATGATGTGAATGCAATCTAATACACTAGCCATAGTGTTGGTCTAATAGTATCTGTGAAAAGGTCTTCTTGTAAGGATTCTTGTAAATACTATACAACATTAAAATCAAATTCAAATCCTAAACCAACACGTGTATCTCTTGCCTTGCAAAGGTTTAACATGTAGAGTTGACTAATACATCTCTGGGTTCGAGGATAGTTGATCCGTCTCCCCTCCTCTCTGGCATTAACTAATTGGCCCTGAGAAGTAAAAGACCATCGCAGAGAAGCGCTTGAGTGGTTCTCTGGGGGCTAAATTAGTCCTTATCTGAGTTATTACTTTATGTGCATCATTTAATTAATCTCAGTCAAATGTTACTTGAAAACAATGGGTATAAACAACAGGAATACCCAAACAAAGGAGACATAAAGGAATTGATTTGATGAGATACAGCTGTATCTCATCAAGCCCCATTGTTTGAATTTCGATTGTTAACTGATGGGTTGTGAAAAGTGAAGACAATGTTGTGGAAACACCTCATTTGGCTCTCAACAGCTCCATCAAAACAAAAGATATTCCATCATCACCCTCTAAAGAGAGCAGAACACTGGGGAAACATTAACAGTATATGACCACAAGAACAAAACATATTCATCTTCCTATCTTCATCAGATCTTGATGTTATCAGTCCAGGGCCAAAGAGCATCTAAGGGTTGGTCGTGTCCAGTGTGCTGTGTAACGTGGTGTTGGGTCCGGTCTGCTGTGTAACTGACCGTGTGTGTCTGTGGAACCCTACTGGTCACAGTGGAGGCTCTGGCTTTGTTCCATCCCCGACGTCTGCCATGGGGTTATTCTGGGCACGGACGCCAGAGGAGGCTGGTGGAGGTAGACATCGGAGGACAGGGCTCATTGTAATGCATGAAATGGAATGAGAAATGTGGAATTCCACCTTCCTCCTCTACTTCCACTAGCCTCCCCTGATGGACGCACAGTATGGCTGGCCAAGGCTCCTCCACAGTACAGTATTTCCCCCATTGGATTGAGTAGCCTATGCATTGGTCTGACAACTCTGCGCTTTCACTACTCAGCTGAGGCACTCTGTCACATGGCTAACGTGAACAAGAATGACAGCTTTAAAGCAATGAATGTGTTTTAGCAAAGCTGGCGGTTTGGTGAGTCTGGTGCTGAGTTGGTTTGTAGATTTGCAGTAAGTGGCAGTAGAGAGGTCAGGTGAAAGCAAGTGAATTGAATGGGGCTTTAAAGGTGGTTGATGGAGTGTGAGAGCAGACGTGGTCACCTCACCTCTCTACCTTCATCTGCTATTCCCAGCCAGGACCACTTATTCCACTGGCTGAGCTGCTTGTGGTTCACGCATGGTCGAACTCTACAAAGGGGTAGCAATTTGGAGGGTTATTTTGTGTTAGTTTTTAGTTTGTGTGTGTGTGTGTGTGTGTGTGTGTGTGCGTGCGTGTGCGTGTGCGTGTGCGTGTGCGTGTGCATGTGTATCTGTGCGTGTGTATGTGTGTGCGTGTGTATGTGTGCGCGTGCGTGTGCGTGCATGCGTGTGTGTGCGTGCGTGCGTGCGTGCGTGCGTGCGTGCGTGTAGTGTTCACGAAGCGTTCAACTGAAAGGCTTTCTTCAATTGAATAGTGTGATTAAACTGATAATGAAAAGTTGAGCAGCAGTGTTGTAACATGTTGAGAGGGGCATGTTCAGACACTGAGTCTCACAGTATGAGATCCTGAAGGAAAACAAAAAGAAAAAGACAGTTGACCACCATGTCGACACAGCACACAGCACACAATAACGTACACTGTTAGAAGAAAGTGACTCAACACACGTGTAAGGCGTTTTGAAAACATAGAAACCTGTCAGCTAAGAGCTGATGTTTGAATGGTGTTTAAATGTAAACCCTCCCCTAAAAAAGTGTTAAGATACACTGTATAAAGGAGAAAACATGCTTCACTGTTCCATTACTTACGCAGGGCACACTGTATATTTATATGTGTGTATACAGGAACTATCAATTAATCTACGGTACATACTTACTGGTTATGCACACACACTTGATTTTTTAAATATGTTTTTAGGGCATTTCTGCTTTATTGGGATGGAGACAGTAGAGATTGACAGGAAGGATGGGAGAGAGAGGAGGGATGACATGCAAGATAGGTCGAGGGTCGGAATCGAACCAGGAACCTTGCAATTATGTGGCAAGCGCATTAGTGTGTTAAACCAAGTTTGCACTTTTTCAGTTGACTATAAGGTAGAGTTTGTTGTTTGAGATCAGGCATAAACCTTTATTGATCTCTCTTTATTGACACTGCACTTACTTAATAAATTACTTTCTTTCTTACTTACTTACTTACTTACAACTTCTTTCCAGGTGAGCCCTAGCCTGGTCTTAAGGTCAGCTTTGGCAGTTCATCGCCAGGTCATCTTTGGTCTTCCTTTCTTCCTCTTCCCCACCAGAGACCAGTACAGAGCCTCTTTCGTGATTGAACGTGATGGTTTTCGTAGTATGTGTCCAATCCATTTCCATCTTTTATTTGCCAGGTCCAGCATGATGTCCTCCTGCCTGCATTATACTCTTCTCATTTGGTTTCTGATCTTCATGGGCCATCTGATTCGCAGGATGATGCGAAGGCATTTGTGGTTGAAAGCTCTTCATTTGTTTGTTATTTCTTTTGTGGTTTTCCACAACACTGCATCATACAGAAGAAGTACTGTCTTGATGGTTGAGTTGACTAGTTGTATCATTGTTTTGAGTGAGATGATGTTGGATCTCCAGAAAGGTTTCACTGACACTGTACTCATTGCATGGAAACCTTTTGGCAGAGTCATCCAATCATACGGATCCTGCGTTGTACTAACACCCTGGTTATTATGATCCAGATGACCTTGACTAAGGCTGCTTTCACATCTATGGTTTGTTTACTTAAGTCTGAATCAGGGTTGACATTATTACTTCGTTGCATTTGGTTCAGTTAGGTTTCAAGGATAAGTGAATGAAGAGGTGGGGAAATTAGCTATGAAATGGTAATGTTCGTTTGGTTCTCAGGAACTCGTAGCTCCCAGTTGGTGAAGTCACAACTCACAACTGAAGTCACACGACATTTAATGCATTGGAGTGCTTTTGAAGTGGGTACAACTCTGCAACCGATGAGATTTTGTTTGCAATTTATAATGAACATTAACAAACTACAAACATACATTATACATACATGTGTCATTGTTAACAATTCAATATGTTGCTATTCAGGTTACAGTGGACATGTCACAACTCGTAAACTCGGGTATCATCATACTGGTTCAAGCTTCCCATTTGGAACTCTGCCTTGAGGGTCTTTCTACTGGGTATTTCCCACTCGGGAACACGTATCTCAGAGTTTTCTATAACTGCCGACGCACCATTAATCCAGAATTTAACTGCTTGTAAGGAAATTTGATCAGTGATAATGCTATCAGACAAGTCTGTCTAGTAACCATATGGGAACAATAAATAAGGGGCCTCAGCAATGTAGTTGTATTTGAACTGCCTTTCATTACCAGGTATACTCAGTGTACCGTACAATACTATTTTGCCAATAAACTTGTTTCTTGACTAAACGCTTTTGGAACTGCAAGCCATCTTACTTCACAAGGGTGAAATTCTTATGTTTCAGTTAAGATTTTCCACCTGTTCAAAATCAGCATGTGTGACTGTTTCTTTCTGGTCTGAAGGCCCTTCAAAAGAAATATCATTCACTTCCACCTAATGTACAACAATGGAAATCCATTTTCCATTAGGCATAGTACTCAGAAATGCATTGTTTGCAAAGTGATCAGCCATGCACATACAAAGACTTTTAAACAAGAAAAAGGACCGGGAAAAACACTTGAATAATAAATGTAATACATTTACAGTACATCAAAAGTCCAGAGAGTGACCTCCATGTTTGGGCCAAGCAACAACACAGCAGACTTCCAAGTCTAATGTTATGAAAGTACTGCACATTATATCAACATATCATTAAGAGTGTTTGGAAACTTCAGATGGAAGAGTGTCCGGCTCCAAAAAAAAGAGGTGTTTCAATTCTGCACATGAAATGATTTGAAACATTATCGCATGGGTGCTCAAACACCTCTAGATTAGAGCTTTGAATCTCTGAGAGGGGCTTCACAACTCTTGATTTATTGGTGTAATAACACACTGCGTCATGTTTCATACATCCTAAAACGTCTCAAAACCTTCACAAAAGTAGTTCCAGTGTGTTGCATGTGGGGCCGTGTAGCCGCCTGTACTGTGCTTGCACCATCAGCCTGCAGTTACCTGAGGTGAAGGGTTCAGACTTGTAGTGTGGGAACATGTTTCCTTTCAAATAGCTGCATAATAGTATGCCCAATTGTTTCTATAACTCTTGTCATAAATATGCCTTCTGAGAAAGCTATTCAGCATGTATATGTTACATCAGATGTTGTGTTTAAAGATGTACATTTCATTATTATCATTAGCATAATTACCCCCGAAATGTTTTTAAAAATATTCAAAAATCTAATTCCAAATACAAAATGCAATACTGCATGTTCTATGCAAAAAGGCAATACTGCATGGTTTATGCATTATTCCGAATTTGATTGAATTTCTTTTAACATGACAACGGTCCCTCCTAAAGACCTCTTCATCCCCACTACCCCCCTGTACAAGTTTCTCTCCTGTTATTTTAAATAAATAAATAATAATTCTTCCTTCTTCTAACATTGTGACTGCCTATGGGCCCTGGTCCGAGCATTCATTATTCTATCTTCTGATGACTGATGGATAGATGATTCACTTACTTAAACAAATGTATTTGTTGTAAGTCGCTTTGGATAAGGGCGTCTGCTAAATGCCATAAATGTAAATGCAAATGTTCTACAAACTGGAGTCCAACATTTCACACGTTCAAATTTGCTGTTGACAGTGATGAATTTATGTGCAAACAAACAACTTAAGGAGACGTTATGTGTTATTTGCATGCCACGGATTGTGACAATGCAATGTGCTACTTCTTCCCAAAACGGTCCTCCCTCCTTCCCAGTGACGTGGAAAGAGTTGAAAGTTGCCCATACTGCTTTAGCGGAGAATGAAGAGAGGATTGAACCCTCAGCTGTCAGAGCAATAAGAGGAGAGAGCGCTAATCCCACCTATAGTACACCCACAGACCGGCCGAACTCAAAACGGGAGTAGATAAATCCATTTGTGTGTCCTAGATAATGGAGAAGTTTCCTCAGCGATTTCATTGAAGAGCACAATATCAAACCATGCGACCTGAAGCTGGAGTAGTTCTTGCTGCCCTACTCAGCCTGGGCTGTTGTCTGACAGCGGAGAGGATAGGTAAGATTCTGTCCCGTCTTTGCTGGTTTTGGAGGCGAACTTTTATGGAAACGCCATCATCAAAACTCTGTGTGAGCTTGTTTTACAAGAAGGAAAATTCTCCAACAATGAAGTGCTTCATTGTTTATTAGCATATATAAGTAGAAATGGTAATCACAGCATGTTATATGAAACTCCGCATATATCCGTATTGCTGAGTAGAGTATATTAGATTAGATTAGATTCAACTTTATTGTCATTGTGCAGAGTACAAGTACAGAGACAACGAAATGCAGTCCTGGAGGCATTAGTTAATTGTCGAACTAATTGTTTTAACACAACCCAAGCAGAACATTTCCTTTCTCCAGGAAACCATTAAAAAGCTATTGTAACACCTTTTTGAAGTGACAATGACAAATTCATTTATGGGGAATTTTTGGTAACGTTTCTTCAAGTGACTTATTTTATTATTATTGTGATTTACAAGCCTCTCTTATTAAAAGGTTCTATCCCTACAGTGTGTACAACGCTATTTCTTGTGAGAGCAGTACATTTCATCATATTTGTTGCAATGAGAATTTCATAACATTTTGTAGAATTCCCACTAGGACTAGAGTTGCTGTGTCCGTCCCTCCCTGTCCCTGTCTTAATAGTCTTGGCACACTAGTCACTGTTGGGCGAGAGGAGAAAGCTGGTCCTTAGTTCTGCCAAAGTTGGGTCTCCCATCCAGATGGCTCTGAGGACAGACAGACAGACAGACAGACGGGGTTCCCCACAGTGGAGAGGGGGGCCAGTATACCTCATGGTGCAGGGACGACCTCTCAACCCCCTTGCTTCTCTCTGCAGCCCAAACAACACTGTCAGTACATACAACACAAATAATGATTATGGTGGTGATGTTTATTTATTTATCCATTTCCTCCAGCCCAGTGCTTTTTACAACAATTCCACTAATAAGTCTAATTTATTTGTAAATTAGTAGGAGTAAAAATAGATGAAGATTGTGTTAATGTACCACAAAATACTTCATTTTTGGTTAAATGTATTTGAATGAAGCTACAACAGAGTGACATTATATTCATGCTGTATTAACAAATTAATGTGTGATTTAGTGAGCTTAGATTCTTCTCTTTTTGGGTGGCTACATTTTTCAATTAATATAAAATGCTGACATGATGTTCCTGTAATTTGCAGGCCTCCCATCAGTGTGAGATGAGGACTGTGTTATTGTTCATTTGTGATTTAGAATAGCTGACAACTCTATCTCTTTGTCTGCTGTCATACAGCAACTAACACAAAGGGTAGGGTGAGGGGGGACCATCTCTCAAGGCTCACACCCAGATACTGGATGGTTCATGTCTGCATCAGATTACCATCAGCCTGCAGTCTGAATTGACAGGCAGGTCTTCCATCCTATAATGTATCTTTCAGATCTCGGGTGTCACCGTGGCATTATTCGGCCGTTACACAGGTTGGTCAAGAGCAAGATGTTTTTAGAAGAGTTTAGGGTGATAGCTCTCATCTAAAGTATTAGGGTTTCCAGTGCCAGCTCTCACATCTCTCCTTGTATGCAAGGTGTTCTGACCTGTTACAGTAAAATGACATGGGTTTTAACATGACTCTATTGTCAGCTGTATGCCCTGCAAGAATACCTTACTTCAATCAATGGAGGTTAGTAGAGGTAGAAATCAGAGGACAGGCTCATTGTAATGCATGGAATGGAATAAGGAATGGTATCAAACACACGTGTTTGATACCATTCCTCATTCTATTCCATGCATTACAAGGAACCCGTCCTCTGATTTCTACCTCCACCAGCCTCCCCTGACTTCAATAGTATAATAAGAAAGTTACAAACATGTAATAATATTTAAACAAGGTCACAATGACACATCCATTGTCAGGTATAAATTGAACACATGAATTGGATGTGATTGAATATTCAACATTCAACTCTTCTTGAATAAATATTCGTCTTGCCTCGCTGCCAGTGACGCCTCAGTAGTTTGGTCGTATAGGGAGCCAGTTCTGTGTCTGTCGGTCGTAGACTACTGTGGAGGTGTTGTGTGACTGATAGAATGGATGGTATTGTTGTCTTATTCTGCTACTTGACTCTCAGCTGCACCCGTCTGCATGTCAGGGTAATGTCATTGTGCTGAGGGTCATCACGGCCTTGTTTTGGTCTATATGAATGGTGAAATCAGCTGTTACATATTAGAAAGTTGACATTTGAGGAGAAGGCCTTCTTAGTCCAGGTTTGAAATAGCCTACTTAGCATAATTCCTTTCTCTCTGTAAAGCACAAGGTTGGATCAATCACACGAGACAGACTGTTCACCACAAGTGAACACATTGGATTACAGCAAAAACTACAAAAACTGAAGGTGTCTACGGATTCAAGTCAGTGTTAGGGCCTCTAATCCAGCGGATGCTAGACTACTATCCAACAATCCTGTAGACAAATTATTAGAATTCCTCAGATTCCAGGAGGTTAAGACTCTTGCGGTACTTGCTACTGTAATAGAGGTGTTTATATGGCTGCATGGCCAAAGCTCTGCACACCAGTAGTACAGCTCACCTAGCAGGCTGGGAGTGAGCTGGTAGGACATCACGTACGGTAGACTACAGGAATCAGCATACAACATCTGACATCAGCTCTAGAGGCACTTTCTAGCCACATTGCGCATAAGACTTTATGGCTGCTTGCTTGGGTTGTGGTGTGCAAATTCACAATTCACAAGTTGATGTAATAAAGCCATTGGGAAAGAATAGTCTTTGTATTACAGAACATCAGTTCAGTGGTCTGCAACCATTTCACTGTTCAGTGCTCAGCTTTGACTGGAAGCTCTTTTGTTATGGTTTTCACAAAGACGTGCACCACGTGTCTCCATTCAATGCAATGCCAAGACAATCAACACTTGGCTTGAGATGTTGCCCTCTTGCATATCAAGAAGCTTAGACAAGAAGCCCGGGTATGATTGAGGTTTCAGGGTAGAACCATGCACATTAGGAAAAAGGAAACTTTTTCTATCAACAGATTAGTTAAAGTCTAGCCGAGTTAGGTTCAAGTACAGAATACATCCGTTGGAATGGCATTGCGAGGAGAGCTCAGTAGAAATGGTTAAGTCAGAGAGTGGTAGTGAGTTTTATGTCTCAGAGGCATGTAGCATCATGTCCACTTCCAGAGCTGTTGTATCTCCAGGCTGACACTAGTTGCCAGTTTCTCAACAGCCGGGGCAGTATGCTGCAGCTCCTTCTCCCAGTATGCTGCAGCTCCTTCTCCCAGTATGCTGCAGCTCCTTCTCCCAGTATGCTGCAGCTCCTTCTCCCAGTACGCTGCAGCTCCTTCTCCCAGTATGCTGCAGCTCCTTCTCCCAGTATGCTGCAGCTCCTTCTCCCAGTACGCTGCAGCTCCTTCTCCCAGTATGCTGCAGCTCCTTCCCCCAGTATGCTGCAGCTCCTTCTCCCATAACTAAATTCACTTACAGATTCACATACCTTTTTGTAGGTCACCTAGCAATGGTCAACCTTGTCTTTATTATGAGGAATGACAATGTGTGTGGGGGAAAGATTGCATTTTATTTCCATGTCTTGGAACAAGCTCTGTTACAAGTTATAACAAGCTGGAGACCCCATGACAGTGAACTGGAGACTATTCAATCTGTCAAGCAATATCTTACTGAGTTGTTTTATTTACTTCATGACTTGGCTCCCAGGTTGTTGACCTGTTTTCGTTTTCGTTAATCTACCAACCAATACCCTGGTAGTTGTGTCTTCAGCAGTAGGTCTAATCAGCTATGTGCCTGAACAAGGCCACTGTGTCCAGCGTAGGTATGTTGGTATTCAGATACAGGGTGAGTCTGTCATCGTTCTGGCTGCTCACAGCTCTGCTCTTTCGCCTCGACTACATGTGGACTGTGTGTACTCAATTAGTCCATTTTGAGAATTCGACGCAGTCTAAACAATCAAAAGACAATAAACACCACATTGTTTCTCATACTGCCTTTATGAAGACAGAAATCAATAAAACACTTGTCAACCATTTAAGCATTTAAGCCTGGCCTGTTATTGAATATTTGAAGAGTGAACAAAGCTCCATTGATTTCATATGTGAGAATATCTGACATGAATATCACGTCACCTCAGGCAAGGTCACTAAGGAGTGTGTCTGTTCTATAACACTTACCACCGTTTCGTTGGATGTCATTGACTTCTTTTGGTCAAAATATGCATCAACACTCTGGAGATTCTGGAATTTCTAAGGGTCTTTTTCTCTAGTTTATTGCACAACCTTTCTGTTGTTATCTCCGTACACTGACAGGTCCTATTTTCCCAAGGTTTGATCTTCTTATCTGCTAATGCATGTCATCATGAAGGTAATTTATGGGACAGGCTTTGCTGGATCAGTGTACATTAGACAATACTCCTCTTATACCACCAATTACAATGCTAGAATTGTATTAATGTATGTGTGAAACGTCTGTAAATAAACAGCATCTTTGTTCTTTAGAGTTTATGTATAACTCTGGTAAGGCATAGATGGGCTAATTTTATTGGTGTTGCATTTAGTACGAAAGTAAGATTTGCCAGTTAAAGTAGAAGAGTAAAGTATACCATCTGACTCGTCTTTAGTTTCAAGCAGCTCATGGTCTTCTCTCAGTGTCAAAACATGGAGCTCTGTTTATGTCAAATCAAGGTCAACACAGGATACACTTTGTGTCCATGGAGGCTGGTGGAGGTAGAAATCGGAGGACGGGCTCATTGTTATACATGGCATAGAATGAGGAATTATATCAAACACGTGTCCTGTAATACATTACAACGAGCTCCTCCTCCGATTTCTCCCCTGTGTTGTGTAAATCACTCTTTAGAGATGTTTTATGAGTCATATGAATATGAAACCTGATGTTTACATTGCAGTGGCTTCTTGGAGAGATGATCCGACTTGTTCTATAGACACAAATAAACGATTCTGCTGAGTGCAGACACTTATTAGATCTGCCAGACTGAAGTGAGAGGCGTTTCTGTATGTCCTCCATATACCACTTTTCATTATATTATCTTGTTTAAGACGCTTCTAACTTCATTAGTCAAAATTCAATATGGAGATTGCTGTTGGTACACATTTCTGTCATTGTGTGTAACATTTCTGGGGACCAGTGATCGGAGACGGAATGTTCTTGTTTCTACGTAGATTCCGTGAAAGACAGGGAGACACGATCTAAAGCCGTATCTCCAATCTGAAAGGGGTTGTGAAATTCCTGGGTGAAATGAGACTTCCTCTTTCTTGGTTGAAGCTCTTCATGTGCAGTTTTGTTGTCATATGCAGAGTATTGAGGCCGGTTAAGCAATCATCTCAGAGAAATATGCTGTGAAAGATGTACACCTGATAAAGAAAAGGGGAGGGGAGAAAGAGAGTGTTGTTTGTTGAGAACCTCCTTCTACTGGTTCAGAGAGTGAACCCTCCGAGGGTTGTTCTAGCACAGGTGTCAGGTTGCAGGTGAGTTTTGTGAGGGACTAAATTTGACCTGATGTTTACACTGACAGGCCTGGGACATGACAGACAGATGATATGTAGGTGAGGTACCATCACTAACATGCCACAATGGCTACATCTCCCTGCCAATGACGGGGAATGAACCCAAAAAAGAGTCTGTCTAGAGTGATGCATTTGTTTATGGAATGACAGTGAAGGAATTACACTGTTTTATCAATATACCTGACAGTGACTCCTCTGCCAGTGAGTGTTTTGAGGTTGTGATGTACATCAGAAGTGGGGTACTACTGTATGATGATCAAGTCAACTGACATGTTGTCCTGTTTAAACAGCACCTCTACCTTAGTCAACTTGGTTTCCTCTTCCCAGTACCTGAGATCAGATTGTTCGTCCTTGTAGCAAAGACATTTTTTTGTCCTGTTTAAACAGCAGAGTCACTAACCGACCTCTACCTCAGTTCAGTGTTGACTGTGGAGGTGTCTTGGTTATCCGACCTTTAGACTAGGGTCACCTGGTCACGCCATTTCCATTTAGACCCTCCCATGTCCAATTCTCTGTACCCATCTCCAACATCTCTGTCCTGCCACAGTAAACATTCTAATCAGCTGGGGTTTGTCAGAGTATAATGTGCATAACAAGATACATCTTATTCAATGTTTCTCAACCCTTGGACTGTGGTCAGGCACTGGTCCCTAAGATGTTCCTGCCTCTGTCTCTCAGATGGTTAGCTGGAAAGATCTATCTAGATTTTGCATTTCACTGTATACTTGTATGCACGTGACAAATAAAGAATCTTGAATCTTGAATCTACTCAGTTGTAGAGGGCTAGTTTTAATATACACTGTTCTCCAAGGCGGTATACTGTGTATGATACTGTTCTAGCGTCATTCAGAGAGAGAAGAGGTCAGTCGTGTGGTGAAGACAGGATAAACACTTCTGAACTCATGTTCTCTTCCGTCTCACGGTCGATATCACACTGGTGACGTTCAGTGGTGGGCTTTGATGTGGATGATCTGCTGTAAGTCCTATTGATTGGTCCCTGGTACACCTATCGATCTACACCGCATAGGACTGTGTGTTTGTGTGTGTTGCCCCCATAGGGTTCATCTGACACAAACAATTGACTTCCAGAGATACAGCGACTTTGCATTAAACTGTAAGGTACAGGCATCAAGACTGGAGCCCTGATGCCTAAGATTCTTTTTCATGAAGCTACTTGCAAAGGAAACGTCAAAACCAATGTTTGTAAAAGTTGTCTATTGATATGCCAATAGACGTGCTACGACACAATCAATTATCAATCAAGTTCGTTCCTATTTAAGTCTCAGGACTTCAGCCTGAAATTCCAGCTAATGTTCAGGTTATTTAAGGAAACCATGTGACTTTGAGATCCACACCCAGTTAGGAAGAAAGAGATCCGGCTAATAGAATAAGTGTTGTCATAGGTAACAGTAGACAAACATTAGGATCCTGGTGGTAATATACCAACCTGGACACCTGACCTTCCCAACCACTGTCACATCAACACGAGGTCACGCCAGACACAGACACTGTCACGCCAGACAACCATAGACTGACTACAGCTCAGATATATTGGCACCCAGGCTAGAAAGATTATTCCTGTGCCAGTCTTGTGGTTTGCCTGGTCCCACTGTAAACACAATAGAGAGAAGATAGTGTGGACTACAGAGAGAGAGAACAGAGAGGATGGTTGGCAAGGGTTAACTGCTGGACCAAACCAAAGAACAGTGGGGGGGGGGGGGGGGGGGGGCGGGTCAGCATTGAGAGGGAGTACAGGACAGATATGATGGATACGTTGGCCAATCGCTGAGCTGTGTGTGTGTGCGGGTGTGCATGAGTGTTAGGTCAACATATTATTATCTCTCATATACACAGCTTAAATATTGTGTAAACACACTGAAATACATATGTAATATGTAAAGTAACTTTCAACTTAAAGATGTCAGTGTGGAATGTGAGTGGAACCGCAGGCGATGTTCCCAGGGTGCGTTGCTACAGCAGAGACCTGTTCAGTCAGATACTGCATCTCAGGTATTCTTCTCTCGGGGTTGCCAGGGCTAGATAGGTGCTAGTACAAACTAGGGCTAAGTACACACTAAGACTAAGTACAGAGTAAGTCTAAGTACACTCCAGGGGCTGTATAGTGTATACATAGAGATATACACTACGGCGGAAGAGGTCTGTATAGGGATAAGTACACACAACAGTGAACTGTATCTGGTGGTGAAAATGGAATGATTTCACAAGCGGAACGGGGAAGACTTACTCTGTCCAGGGGCAAATTCAATGCTGAAATACGCTCTAAAACTCGTAAAAATACGTCACAAACCATAGACTGTAAAACATAACATAACAGAATGGAAACACTTTGTCATTTTTTTGAGACAGGTGTCAGTGTGTTATCATTGCTGGCTACATCAAATCTGAGTGGTAAACATATTCTGATTTGCCACGAGATTTACTTAGCTTTTCAGGTTAAAGGAAATTGAGTAATGCATGAGTAATTTACTTGAATTTACCGTTAATTAGTTACTGTTCAGATTACATTTGGTAGCAATCATTACGCTGACAGCTGTCTCCAGTTTTGGTTCACATTCTGCAGTTTGTGATGTATGGAGTTTCATAGCCGGAGGGTTCCCTCCCATTTCCACCACCTACTATATCTATCCAGACTTATTACATCTGTTCAATTAATGTCTGACTTGTTACAAACATGTGGCTTTGAGACGACAATGGAATGATTTGAGAGATGTGGTCAAGACTCAATGGAGCTATGGAGTGTCTGAATGGTGATTCTATTAAGGAGACACAGACGGGGTCTTCAATGGTAACATAATTGGGAGATTAGCCCTTGAATAGGAGGTCAGTAGGTGTGAATTAGAGTCTAATGATGTAACTCTCCAGGCCTGTGGTAGAGTCACACCAGGGCATGTGAGGCCAGTTATTATAGTTATTAGATCAGGGATACTCTGGCAGAGGGGTTGGAGGCATGGCAGAGATAGGATGGAGATAGGATAGAGTTCAACACCACATGTATTTTCAGCAGAAGTCATGTATTAAACTGGAAGTTCATTCCGCTCATTCCTTCCAGACAGTTAAAAGAGACACGGGTGATGAGCCGCCCACACACACACACACACTCTACTCACCATGTTTCCTGTGTGAATGAATGACTTGGACCCTGTGTGTGTGTGTGTGTGTGTGTGTGTGTGTGTGTGTGTGAACCCACCGTTCAAACAACCCCAGTATGAAAGTAAAGTCTCTCTTATCCCAACATCCAACCACTGACCTCTCAGTCCTTCCTCTCCCCCCCCCTCCCTCCCTCTCTCTCTCTCTCTCTGTCTCTCTCTCTCTTTCTGTTCCTCCTCCTGTTCAGAGGAAATATGGCACAGTCTCAGGGAATTCCACACTGCCTTGTTAGGAGAAATGAGGGAGGCAGGAGAACAGAGAAATGGAGAGAGGTGAACTCTGTCCATGTATGTAGTACACATGGAAGATATGACCTACAGCCTGGGTAGAGCCCCCACCGTACTAGGTTAGGGTTAGGACATATATCCAACATCCAAATTTCAGGTAACAAACCTTGTACTTCATTATGACACAGTTGTCATTAAATCTCAACAGGAGCCTACTGGCGGTATGTGTGTACTACACGACATGGCCAAGCTCACAGAATGAATGAGTCATTTGTTTGAGAAGAAGATTGCAAAAATCTGTTTTATACGCACGTGCGCACACAAGCAAGGTTGAATCCCAAGGCCTCCCCCCAACAACAAAAACATCGATCGGACCCCCCTCCGATTTCAGAACGCAAAGAGAGATCAAAATAACAGATTATTTTCTAACTGATTAAACTTTTTTGGTGTTGCCTTCGGCTTGTTGAGAGACTACAAATGTTGCGAAGTCAGACTCTTATTCGGGAAGACTGAGGGGAAAACCAGCTACTGCCATTATCTCTCAGTTTGCAGAGTAAAGTAAAGGCTCAACTTTGATTGCGTGTGCACCCACAGCGCTAGCCATAACGGAGGGGAGCGAAGTGTGTGTGTG
>NC_139655.1:34684771-34764771 GCF_951799395.1 Argentina silus | reverse complement strand
CAACCCCAACACACACCAGCTGGCTGTCAACCCCAACGCCAAGTACACCTTCGGAGCTACCTGTGTCAAGACCTGCCCACGTAAGACCCTCTATCTCCTCGCTCCCTCTATCTCCTCGTGTGTGTGTGTGTGTGTGTGTTTGTTTGTTTTAGTGTGTGTGTGTGTGTGTGTTTGTTTTAGTGTGTGTGTGTGTGTGTGTGTTTGTTTTTGTGTGTGT
Organism: Argentina silus; assembly: GCF_951799395.1. Lineage (NCBI taxonomy): Eukaryota > Metazoa > Chordata > Actinopteri > Argentiniformes > Argentinidae > Argentina > Argentina silus. The sequence continues at coordinate 34,764,554 of NC_139655.1, read as the reverse complement.
AAGTGTGTGTGTGTGTGTGTGTGTGTGTGTGTGTGTGGGTGGGTGGGTGACCCCGCGTGTGTTTGTTGTCCTCTGTAGATAATTATGTCATCACATACCACGGATGTTGTTTTAGTGTGTGTGTCCGTGTGTGTGTGTGTGTGGGTGGGTGACCCGGCGTGTGTTTGTTGTCCTCTGTAGATAACTACGTCATCACGTACCACGGAGCGTGTGTGAGAACCTGCAGCGGAGACACACACGAGGTTCAGGAGGGCTGGGTCAGGAGGTGTAAGAAGTGTGAAGGACCTTGTCCTAAAGGTACAGTACACCCAATGCTCTACAGATCTACAGTGTAGTGATTGATTGGTTTATTGAATGAGTTTATTGGATCAACAAAAACATATCGCCAGATTTCTTGGACAACTAATGGCTATTATATCGAGATACACTCCAAAAAGGACATTGTTCGAAAATGAACTTTGTTGAGAACTCCTGTTCTTCATCTGTCCTGATGGAATGAACAGATTTTTGGTTCCACTTCAAAGCTACGAGTGTGAACTTCTCTCTCCGACTCACAGTTCCTTATTGCATCAATATCTCATCTTCATAAATCAGTCATGCAGCACCATGGTTGGATGTGCCATGCCTCACCCTTTGGTCTTGCTGTAAAACAGACCACAATTGAAATAGGTACTAGACTTTTTTTCCGCCATGAATTTAATGTGTGTTCTGCCATTGCATTGGTAAGTGGTTGTTTGTGTGTTTTTTTTGTCTAATGTAAATAATCAACCAATCAACCAATCAACCAATCAACCAATCAACCAACCAATCAATCAATCAATCAATCAATCAATCAATCAACCAATCAACCAACCAACCAATCAATCAACCAATCAATCAACCAATCAATTAATCCAACCTCATGATGCCAATCACTATCAAGACAGTACCTTAGGGAGATTATTCTTCTCTGTTCCCCTACGAGCTGTGTTGTTTCCCAACCCTGAGTGCTGCAGTCAAGGAGCAGTGATCTGAATGTGCTTGTGTTCCTCTCCTGTAGTTTGTAATGGACTTGGAATGGGTTCTCTGACTGGCGTCCTGTCAATCAACGCCTCCAACATTGAGTTATTCAAAAACTGCACCAAGATCAATGGAGATGTTTCAATCATTGGGACTTCTCTACTGGGGTAAGCTGTTAAATCTACTGGGGTAAGGTGTTGGATCGACTGGGGTATGGTGTTAAATCGACTGGGGTAATGCCACCGGTGTGACCAATGGCCCTGATAATCAGATCATATTACTGATTATCAGCTGCTGTTTGCCATATCTTTAATGCAACTCTAAATCTGGACATGGCGTCATAAGAGAGACTTCCTTTAAGCTGTGTCCTAATTGGCTCTTACAGTGACAGATACACCAACACACTACCAATGGATCCTTCTAAACTGGAATACTTCAAGACTGTGAAAGAAATTTCAGGTAATGGTTTGTTTTATGTTGTTATACAATTACTATAATGGGGTTTAGTGAGTTAAGCTTGTTATACTATCAGGGTGGAGCTTTCTTAGAACTAATGCAAGGTTACTAAAGAAATGTGGTCACACTATATAACTTATAGTAACGTATTATTATGTCGTGTTATGTAAATGTTTTATAAAATGTCTGTTTTGCCGTGTAGGGTTTCTGCTGATACAAGCCTGGCCAGATCACCTGACTTCTCTCAGTCCCTTTGAAAACCTGCAGATCATCAGAGGACGGACCAAACAATTGTAAGCAACAACATCTACTTTCAACATTACCCTGAGATACCCTGTCAGGATGTTTAAGAAGCAAATCTACTGAAATCAACTCTACATTGCCTTTTCTCTCTCCTCCTAGTGGCCAGGTGAGTTTTGCCGCCCTGAACGTCCCTCATCTGCAGCACCTTGGGCTGCGTTCGTTACGAGAGGTCAGTGATGGCAACGTGGTGGTCAAGAACAACCCTCAGCTGTGCTACACCATTACAGAACACTGGCAGAAATTGTTCAGGTCCAACAAGCAGTTCACCAGGGTGGGGAACAACGCAGACCCCAGCGCCTGTGGTAAATCCTTTATACACTGTCTCTGCTAAAACTGCCCACTGGCTTCTGTGGTTAGCTTAGCAACTAGCACTGCCATAGCTATATGGACCCCTATCATCCCTATCACCACCTATCACCATTGTTGTATTGACCATTAGCTCTAGAGGAGAGTGCAGTATGCTCCATAGAGCCTCAGTGTTCCTCTCTGTTTCTGACAGTGCTACAGAATAGCACCTGTGATGACATGTGTACTGAGGAGGGCTGCTGGGGTCCCGGCCCCACCATGTGTTTCACCTGCCAGCACTTCACCCGTAGGGGGAGCTGTGTAGGAGCTTGCAATGTACTACAGGGGTGAGTTAACGCAGAGATGTATTTAAATAATTTGGTTTCGTAAGTAATGGGACAGTGAAGCATTTTTTCGTCTTTTGGTTCTACACTCCAGAAGTTTGGATTTTAAATTCAAACAGTTACTATGAGGTTAAAGTAGAGATTGTCAGCTTTTATTTGATGGTATTATGTTGTGTACATATTTCTTTCACCATTCAGAAATAACAACACTTTTTATGCATAGTCCCCCTATTTTAGGTTACCCAAAAGTAATGGGGCTTGACAGGTGTTTCTGGTAGATCAGGTGTATTCCATCGCATCATTTGTGTAGGCTTAAGAGAGCTGTCAATGTCTGGTATTGATTCTAGGCTTTGCATTTGCCTTTGGAGTCTGTTATTGGTGTCTGTCAACAACAGGATCAAAGTCAAGGAAGTCATTATGCAGAAAAATCGGAAACGTAGCCAAAACCTTCGGCTTGCCAAAATCAACAGTTTGAAACATCGTTAAAAAGAAAAAAAAGCACTGGTGAGCTCAGCAATTGCAAACAGGCTAAGTAAGAAAACCCCCAAAACAACTGTCCCACTGATCAGAAACACTCTCCAGGAGGTAGGCGTCAATGTGTCATCGACTACCATCTCCAGCCGAACTACAGAGGCTTCACTGCAAGGTGTAAACCAGTAGTTATCCGTAAAAAGGATGGTCAGGTTACAGTTTGCTAAAAAGTACCTAAAAAGCCTGCATACATCTGGAAAATGGTCTGCAAGAGAATGACCCAAAACATACTTCCATAGCGACTAGGGAGTTTTTCAGAGCCAAAAAGTGGGAAGGCCTTGACTGGACAAGTCAATCTTCAGATTTAAATCCAATTGAACATGCATTTCATTTCCTGATAATAAGATTTTAGGCAAAAAGACCTAAAAATAAACAACAACTGAAGATGGCTGCAGTACAGGCCTGGCAGAGCATCACCAGAGAACATACCCAGCGTCTGGTGGGGTCAATGAGTCGCAGACTTCAGGCAGTTATTGCATGCAAAGGATTATCGACCAAATACTAAACATGAGTGCTTATTTTGGACATTTGATGAATCTGTCCTATTACTTTTGGGTACCCTGAAACAGGGGGACGATGCATAAAAAGTGGTAATTTCTGAATGGTGAAACCAATATGTACACAAATCCCATCAAATACAAGCTGAGAATCTCTACTTTAACCCCATAGTAATTGTTTGATTTCAAATCCAAACCTTTGGAGTGTACTGCTGAAAGAAGAAAAAAATGCTTCACTGTCCCATTACTTACCCAGGACGCTGTATATGTCATGTGTCAGTGTTTTTTAAACCATTCTCTTCTGGTTGTTTGTTTTTCCAGGGAGCCTCGAGAGTTCTTGGTGAACAACACGTGTGTCGAGTGTAACCTGGAGTGTATGATAGAGAACGGAAACCAGACCTGCCATGGACCCGTACGCAGCTTCACCTCAGATATAGATAGATAATCATCTGATATTGTACAGATAGATAGCCTACGTGATGTTAGACAAATACAATGAATTCTGTGATTTTGTGTTGTTGATATTACTGTGGAGATAGAGTTAAACAACAGGGTAGGCCGATACTTTTCAAAGTCACACATATACAACAGAAACTTGACGAACCCATGTCCCACCTTCCTGTGCCCGGCCTATCTCAGGGCCCTGACCAGTGTGTCCAGTGTGCCCACGTCAAAGATGGCCCCCACTGTGTCCCCCGCTGCCCTCACGGCGTGCCCGGTGATGGCGACACGCTGATCTGGAAATACACCGATGCCAGAAGAGAATGCCAGCCGTGCCATGACAACTGCACCCAGGGGTGAGACATGCCTTAGAATTAGACTTTATGGCACAGACTTTCCCATTCCTGTGATATCGCTTTTTTTTCTGAGAGTATAATTGTCTTCTCTCTCTCTCTCTCTCTCTCTCTCTGTAGATGTTCTGGGCCAGGCTTGGCTGGCTGCCACGCCAGAGGGTGAATATCACAGCAAACTGATACAAACACATACAAACAAATACAAACAAAACAGTCATTATGCACATAAAAGGTATCACCGTGTAAGCAAATAAAGGACTCTAACAGCTAATGTGTTTAAGGAATCTTTTACTTGGTGTATGAGGTCCATACTCTGTGTATCCAGCTGTGTGGTCTGAACCAAGAACTGAGTTTTACCTCAGCTCTTGTAGCATTTTACCCCAGGATACAAAGCATTAACATCTGACCTGTGTGTTAACACCTCACTTGACTCACCGTCACGGGGTGTGGTGAAAACCAGTTCCAAATGGTTGGCCTTAGATTAGCATTAGTCTCCAAAGAGTCTACATCTCACAACAGTTTCTAATAACACACACTGTCCTGTCTTGCGCCTGTCCTCCCAGGTCCCACATACCCTCGGTGGCGGCTGCCAGCGTAGTGGGAGGTCTACTGGTCTCTGTAGTCCTGGCACTGGGCATCTTCGTGTTGCTACGGCGAAAACGCATCAGGAGGAAGAGGACGCTACGTAGACTGCTCCAGGAGAGAGAGGTAGGACACACACACACACACACACACACACACACACACACACACACACACATAAAGTACAATGCTAGAGGAAAGACTTAGTGTGGGTACATCATTAGAACAGGTGCAACTACAGGTATGATTGTTTTGTCTTGTTATGTTGGTCCTATAGTTGGTGCAACCTCTGACCCCCAGTGGAGAGGCACCTAACCAGGCTTTACTACGCATCCTGAAGGAGACAGAGTTTAAGAAGGTCAAAGTGTTGGGATCAGGAGCCTTTGGAACGGTCTACAAGGTGAGCAAAGTCAAAAGAATGGTCTTAGATCATATCAATGTTTATTATATCCCAATTGAACCCAATTTTGTGAGTCAAATGTAGCTTAAATGAGATGTGTGTGTGTGTGTGTGTGTGTGTGCGCGTGCGTGTGCGTGCGCGTGTGTGTGCGCGTGTGCGTGTGTGTGTGTGTGTGTGTGTTTCCCACAGGGCTTATGGATCCCCGAAGGAGAGAACGTGAAGATCCCAGTGGCTATCAAGGTGTTGAGAGAAGCTACCTCACCTAAAGCCAACAAGGAGATTCTGGATGTGAGTCAGTAGAAGAGCCTCATGAATCCACTGATTTGATCTTTCAACATTTGTATTTTTAGTACTTGTTTTTGAGTATGGTGAGGTCATGCATGGTAGGGAGGATGGGGGGTGGGGGGTGGTTGTGTATGACTGTGTGTGACTGTGTGTGTACTACTATATGTGTGTTTGTGCAGGAGGCGTACGTGATGGCGAGCGTGGACCACCCTCACGTGTGTCGTCTCCTGGGTATCTGCCTGACGTCGACGGTGCAGCTGGTCACCCAGCTGATGCCCTACGGCTGTATTTTAGACTACGTCAGAGAGAACACGAACCACATTGGCTCGCAGTGCCTCCTCAACTGGTGTGTCCAGATCGCCAAGGTAGCTGACTTCTCTATGTCTCTATCTCCCTCTATCTTCACTGTCTCTGATCGCTCCATCTCTCTCTGTCTTCCCTGTCTCTGTATCTCTGTCTCTCTATCTTCACTGTCTCTCTATCTCTATCTCTCTATATCTGTCTCTGTATCTCTGTCTTTCTCTATCTCTCTCTGTATCTCTGTCTCTCTATCTTCACTGTCTTTGTTGCAACTGACGTGTCCGCATCGCCATGGTGAGCCCATGTTTCTGAGCCATACATACAAATAGATTGGCCATTGAGGTTTCAACCAAAAGTATTATTCTCCCCACTGATAATAGAGACCCTGAGATGTTTTATAACATGAACAAGTTTCTCAGACAGAGCCCAGGCAGGTGTTACAGCAGCTGGTGGAGCAGATGTGTTTGGCGTGCCTGAAAGACACTGGCTGTGTTGCAAACTTTTCTGTCTCAGATGATCTGTCATATACGTAAGGAGACGATGTTGGACAGACTTGCAGTCCTGTTAGAGATATATTATTGATCTACCAATCAATCATTCTATTTATCTATTTATGTATTTATGTATCTATTTATCTATCTATCCATTATCCAACTATTTATCACTCACCCCCTCCACACACACACACACACACACACACACACCCACCTACCCACACACACACACACACACAAACACAAACACACACACACACACACACACACACACACACACACACTCACACCCCCCCACTCACACATACCTTTCCCTGTCTCCTAAGTACAGCTCTCCTCTCTTTCCCAGCCTTGTACATGACCTTGCCTCTGGCTGTTCTCATGCCTATCTGGGAGATGTACAGCAACATATCTCCTGTATCGTAAGCTTAGTGAAGCCTAGTGTAGCCCACTGAGGACTCATTATTAAAACACACAGCCCTCTGATTCTTCTCTCAGTTTTCTCTTCTCACTCTCTTATTGATTCTATGGAAATATGATAAACAAAGGCATGGGTCCAACTATTAAGTCAAACGGTGTCTTGTATAGAGGCTGGAGAATTCGGCATCTAGATCCTTTTTAGTCCCATTCAAAGTCGTCTTCCACGGAAGGTCAGCTGTTTGGTGGTAATATGTTAAGCTGCCTGGCCTAAAGGACTGTGTGTGTGTGTGTGTGTGTGTGTGTGTGTGTGTGTGTGTGTGTGTGTGTGTGTGCGTCCAGGGCATGAGCTACCTGGAGGAGCGCCACCTGGTCCATCGCGACCTGGCGGCCCGGAACGTTCTGGTGAAGACGCCTCACCACGTCAAGATCACTGACTTCGGCCTGGCCCGGCTGCTCACCGCGGACGAGAAGGAGTACCATGCTGACGGGGGCAAGGTCGGTGCTGCTCACAGCCCTCACGTTGATGACCACTGTTCTAGTCGTAACTCTGATAGATACAACACTGTCGGACAGGTTCCCTCATAGTCCAACAGGGTTGGAGATCAGGGGAGATCTTGGAGGTGGAGGTAGAAATCGGAGAAAGGGCTCATTGGAAATGCATGGAACGGAATTTAGGAATAGTATCAACACACAAGGAGCCTCCCATCCTCTGACTTCTACCTCCACCAGCCTCCTCTGTTCTGGAATGTTTGCGCGGTTCACGACTCACTAAGCACCGACTTAACGACCGGTTGTCTGACCTCCACCCCTACTGTAGGTGCCCATAAAGTGGATGGCTTTGGAGTCCATCCTTCACTACACCTACACCCATCAGAGTGATGTTTGGAGCTACGGTGAGTCACACAGGACAAACGTATATATATAAAAGCGTATATTTATGGCACACAGAGTTCTCGTTACGAGTATCGTGACCTGTAGTCAAAAGGACCCATCCATGTCTGGCAGTATTGAGTCTGTTTCAGTACCTTGAGTCTGTTCCAATGCCTTTGGAGTTTCTAAAGACGTATTAAATGTTCAATCTCATATCCTATCGCTGCTGTCCTCCCCGCAGGTGTGACCGTGTGGGAGCTGATGACCTTTGGATCTAAGCCCTACGATGGGATACCAGCCAGCGAGATCGCAGGGGTCTTGGAGAAAGGAGAGCGTCTACCCCAACCTCCCATCTGTACCATAGACGTCTATATGATCATGGTCAAATGTGAGTTACCTCCCATACACGTAAGCAGTTATCTCATGTACGTCATGAGAAATGATAGAACGGTACAGGATGTGAGTTGGGTGAACAGCTCTTGGGTTTGATGGCTCTAACTGTCCATCCAGGCTGGATGATTGATGCCGACAGCAGGCCCAAGTTCCGTGAGCTCATCGCTGAGTTCTCCAAGATGGCGCGCGACCCGTCTCGCTACCTGGTCATACAGGTAACTAGAACAGAACAGAACCATACAGAACCTTCCGGAATCCAAGATGAATACAACATCGATGTGTAACTGAAATGAGGTGAAAGTACAGCTTGGCTTTCATTGTACGGTGTGTGGTTTTGTCCTGCGTACCTCAGGGAGATGAGCGTATGTACCTGCCCAGTCCCACAGACTCAAAGTTCTACCGTACCCTCATCAGTACTGAGGATATGGAGGATGTGGTGGATGCTGAAGAGTATCTCTTGCCATATAAGGCTAACGGACAGATAGCCCAGCATCTCACTTCTACGGTAAACACACACACACACACACACACACACACACACACACACACACACGCGCACACACACAGACACGTGTGAGTGCGCACACACAAGTGCACAGACACAGACACACACACACACACACACACACACACACACACACAGTAACCATCCTCTCTCTCTCTCCGACAGAACGGCCATCATGTGATGATGAGAGAGAACAGTGTCATTCTGCGCTACATCACAGACCCCACACAAGCTTCTCTAGAGAAAGACTTCTTCTCTGCTCGGCCAGGTATCCCAGACATGATCTGTCACATCAGTGTTAAACCTACACTGGGAAGACATTATCCAGGTGGGACAGTGTTCGACAGCATGTGACATCATTTGTGTTTTTCATTGTGTCTGTTCTAGAGTACATGAACGAGAGCAGGACCAGACTATCAGATGTGATGAACCCTAACTACAAGGATCTGGAGCCAGCCTGGTCGGTGTTTTCGCCCCTTCCCGGTCTGGAGCCAGAGGACAAGTTCCCCAGCTCTCTGAGTAGTGTACCTGAGGGACCTGAGTACCTCAACACTGCCCGCTGTTCACTCCCACGCACCATCTACGAAAGTCTGGATAACCCAGACTACCAGGAAGACTTCCTGCCTTCAGCTACACCCACCAACAATCACTTCCTCCCTGCAGCAGAGAACTTGGAGTACCTGAGTGAAGTGCTGCACACACCTTTACGCTAGGCGCCTACCACGTACACAATGACCTAAACCTAACCTAAACCTAACCTAAACCAGACCTAAACCAGACCTAAACCAGACCTAAACCAGACCCAAACCAGATCTAAAGGACCTTGAGGACTGACGCCAGTCGTAAGGGTTTAGTGGATGACAGTGTTTTTAAACTTTGTGTTTCTTGAGTGACTGGGCATGTGTGCTTTTACATGAGATGAGGTGGCACGGAGTCTACCAAAGCCAAGATGGCGTACGTTCTCAAACAGACTTTTTCCTGGAACACGGTTCAAAGGTCAGGGACCCTCAACAAAATGACCTTCTGTTGACTGAGGCAAGAATGAGCCAAAGCCTTGACATTACTGCTATCTCATGCTAATAACGTGCGCTGTTGTTTACTTAGCCCAGGTCTGGGACGTGGAATTGAGAGTGTTTATTTGTTTTGCCATATAATGTGAATGAGGAGGGAGCGGACTACACACTGAAAGACTGACTGTTAAGGCAGCGTTGGAGCCTGATGAACCCTGTGCTTCCATTGTATTATATAACCCACATCATATTGTCTGTGAGTTTTAATGTTTGACCAGTTTGAATTAATTATGGTCCTCAGAGGCTGACTATTGTACAGTATATGAATGTTGTTGCTGCTGTAGTAATGTCCCTGATTAGATCAATTCTGTGATTTACATTTTAAAGTGATACTGTTAAACTCATGATGATAATTGTGTTACTATGAGCGGGCCTACAGTAGCAGAACGGTCAAATGGCTTCGGTCATTCAACAACACAATAACTAGTAACTAGTATTTTTGTTTAGGTTTGAGGTATTGATGCTCTATGATGATATTCAATATCATGATAGGAAAACAATATTGTAACAGTGTTATTTTTGTGTTTTCTGTCAGGAGAGAAGCTTAATTCTCATGTTACCTAAAGCAAGTCAATCTACTGTGTACTGTGGCTAGAGGCACATTGAACGGTTGAACAGTTTGAAGCCGCTTGTAGTAAGTGCACCAAAATGTAATTTATGTGTTGAAGGGATCACATTTGATATCCTACCATTTAAAGATCCTTATGAATGTTTCGCTTTTATGGATTATTATTGACAACCTTTTGTTGAACTATTTTTGAATCTGCGTGAGTTTGCTAGTATCACTTTCATCATTCACAAGGTCAAATGTTATTTTTTCACGATTGCTTGAGCACATTTCTTGAAACAGTATTCACCTTTTCAAAACAATTAACACATTTGCCAAAACACCACAGAAAATGCACTGAAACTCTCAAAACAGAATACACGTCACAAAAGAAAATCAGTTCCACCAGGAAGTCCACCATTGATAATGACACACTAAATAATAACTATAACCATCAATATGCATTATTCAGGTTGTTGCATGACTGAAAATAATGTTGAAGAAATCAGTCAGAATTTCACTCAGCATAAACACTTTGTAATCTGTCATTTTTTGTAGCACTGCTCCGGTAACAGAATATGCTTTCTATAAATATAAATCAAATTCATCTAGAATATTCATAACCAAGCAGGTAGTCACAACAACAAGATTGCATTACTGATTGTCAGTTGAACTGTTGAGAAATTAGAGTTTACACTAGAGATTCACTATAATGGCAGAAATAGCTGTAAGGACATCATTCAGTTTTGTTTCTCAACACTTATTCAATAGATATTTGTGTCTTATGTAGAACGTTGTGTTCACTTTTTTGGTAAAAAGGTGCTTAACATTTGCATTTTGTGTGAAAGCAATGAGAAATGTTTTGCAAAAAATGTTACTGTTGTGCTCATGTATGTTATTGTGGTGGGTATGTGAACTCAAACAGTTTCATACAAATGGTTTAAGCAACGAAAAACACTATTGTGATGTAATACTGTGAGATACAATCTCTCTTAATGCAGTGTTCAGTCTTTGACCATTTGGAGTCATTAGGTCAGTGTCAATGGAGAGAGGACGATGGGTTTGATAGTTTCGGACAGTTATTTTAGCTGTCTATCCCATATTCAGAACCAGTGTTTATATACCCATTCAAATACATGTTCCTACAGGAGATGGGATGTCAATGTTTGCATTAAGTTACGATAGTATCGTACTTGTATATAGCTTCTAACTAGCCGTTGTCCACCTTCTGTCATTCCTCTCTTTTCCAGAAACAGGGTTTTCAGTCTCTGTGGTTTAGTAGGTCAGTGATGTACTATCGTAGAGCTTGTTTGGTCATTAGCGCTGGGGTGATGCGATTCCTCTAACTGCCCCTTGTGACTCCTGCAGATATGAAAGGATGCCTTCTGCCTTCTGATTAGCGATGTGGAATTTTCACCAGATCGCTTTTTGGATCAGAATGATCCGGATTTTTTTTTTTTGCTATCCAGGATCAGGGTCAGATCCGAGCTGGTTGATTTTCCCCTATGCGACTGAAAATCTGCCAGATAGATCTGATCCTGGATCGCAAATTCTGATCCAGATGAAACGTTTTGAAATACTGGAGCCTGGAGTAGTTAGTAGCTGATTTGGAGCTCAGAATACACCGCTCTCTATTAACTAACAGTCTGACGTAGTGCCATTACTTTTCCTGTGTTTCTACACCTGCTATTGTTGTAAATGTGAACTGTGCCCCTCACATATTGTATATGATGACATCCTCTGTCATGTTTCTGGATGTGTGAGACATGGTGCTTTAAAATAAAGGAAAGCCACTGCATTCTCTTCAGCTGTGAAGTAAAAGTACTCGTCCATTTTACTTCAAATATGTACACATACATGATCCAAGAATACACTTCTTTTGATCATCAAACCGTACGAACAACTCCTCCCCTCTACGGCCCATTCATACATTTGATCAAGCAGACCAAGGTACAGCAATCACAATTCCACACGTCATACACAACTGACTGTTAGAATATACACAAATATGACTTTATCGAGTAGTACAGAATTATGCACAATAAGTTAATATTGATGAAAGTGACACAATCGTGATGACGCGATGACAATGGAAACATAGGAAAGGATGAGTGAGTCGATTGCAGGATTTTTACATAAACCAGGCTTAGTTAGACCACCTAAGCGCTTTTTTGAAAACGCTTCAAAAAGTCATCGTAAAACCCAGGGATCTCCTTCATCGACTTCAACGTCCAAGACCCAGGTAAAACCCTAGTGTTCATAGTCTTTTAGTTTAGTAACCTTGATGCTGGTGGATGAGCATGGTGATGGAGCATTCGGTGTGGGAGTGGTCAGACGGTGGCTGGCTTCATCAGGGCTTGATCTCCAAACACCTGCTTGAAGTAGAGCACATGTTCCTCGCAGTGTTCACCTGCAGACCAATCAGAACATGGGGGGGGGGTTAAAGGTCAGCCAATAAAACACAATAGTGCATGTGTGGTGAGTGTGTGTGTGAGAGTATGTGAGTGTGTGTGTATATGTGTGTCTGTATATGTGTGTGTGTGTGAGTGAGTATGTGTGTGTATGTGCGGCCGTGTGTGCGTACGAGAATGGTGTGTGTGTTACCTGGGTTGAATCCGGGGTTCCCCCGCAGACGTAGGTTCCTCTGTTCGAAGAACCTGAAGATGGTGTAGAAGAGCATCTGGTCTCCAGTCTGCTGTGCCGCATCCAGGAACTTCCGGGCCGAGATGTTATCGTGGCCTCCGACGCTGCGGATGAAGCGGAGCGCGCCCAGAACCTGCTGCTTGGACAGCAGCACCTCCACGATCTCATCGTTAGCTGTCGAGAGTCTCTGTCACACACAGATGCACAACGTTACGGATCATAGACGTGTGAACGACGTTAGGAATCAGTCATCTGTCACGCGATACGGATCTGTGTGTGTGTCTCTGTGCGCGTGAGAAAAGTGTGTGTGTGTGAGTGTGTGAGGGAGGGAGGGAGGGAGGGAGGGAGTGAGGGAGAGAGAGTGAGGGAGAGAGTGACGGAGGGAGTGAGGAAGGGAGTGTGTGAGGGAGGGAGGGAGGGAGAGAGTGAGGGAGTGAGTGTGTCCAACCTTTAACATATCCAGGGAGAGCTGGTGTGCAGGAGGGTAGGTGCTCTCCAGAGACAGGAGAAGACAGGCCTGCCAAGAAGTCACACACACGGTAGATTTAGCCAATCATTCCAGATGACCGTTGACACATTTCATCTGTGTTTCTCACTCACCAGCGGTTTAGAGTCACTTAGCACATGGTACTGTAAGAACTGGTGCAGCACGTAGAAGAGGTTATGGTGAACCAGCGTCTTGATGACCAACTCGTACAGGTAATGCTGTAGGGGGGGGGGGGGAGAGAGATACAGGCGGTGTACAACGTTCGCAGACCACAAACATACTGTCGATCAAGCCATGGTCAGGTCATTTTGGAACTAGCCTCAAACTAAAAGAAGGTTTGCATGGAGAAAAAAAAAAGCCAGACAATATTATGTGGTACCTGTACAGTGATCTGGAACTGGTTCAGAGATCTGATGTACTCCATCAACACAGCGATGATGAACTTATGAGACACACCCTGTGGAAGAAGGGGAGGGACCAAAGCTTACTGATCTGTCATCTACTGTATGATCCTCCCAGAAACACTAATATGGATTATAACACTAATATGATTATTACATGATTATCATATGATTATTATTACAACCCAGCTTTGGTTGACTCTAACCGTCGAGACTAAAACCGACACGTAAACAGCTCGACGCTGCGTTCTGGTCACCTTTCTCTCCGTGAAGGAGGAGAGGACGTGAGTGTACATGTCCGATTGGTCGATCACCGCCTGGGTCCTGATTGGCCTCTTCTGAGCGGCGTTGCCTCGACTGGGACCCGCCTCCATTGCCTGGCAACAAAGACGAGAGCTTCAAAGTGACTGACTGATGAAAACCACATCAAATGATCTGACAAATAATGACCGCTGTGGTGAACGCCACCAAGGAAACAATAACACTGATGTGAACTCATTGATGTAAAGCCACCTATCAAGACATTGAGTAGCATAATGTCTAACCGATTGTAGTGTGTGTACATAGCTACATGGGCTATAGCATGGTGGTTAGGCAGTGCTCCATCCTGGGTTCGGGTTAGGGTCTAGGGCAGCAGTACTCACCACAGTGTAGCTCTGCTCCACCTCTAGATATTCCTTATAGACCTGGTTGAGTTTGTCAAAGACTGTAGCAACCACAGGTAGACTCCCCTTATCTCCCTCTACCAGCACTGAAACACAAAGACAGACACACCGGTGAAATATAGAACGCATGCACACAGACAAGACACACACACGCATAGACAAGACACACACAGACACACAGACACAGTCTTACTCTGTGAGCAGACAGACAGGATCACCATCTTGCAGTCTCGCCTCCGCAGGAGGAAGTCCATCAGTTTGCCCTTGTCCTGTAGGAGGTTGACTGCTGGCGGCAGCTTTACCTGGAGATACCACAGGTAGCCTGTTGAGGGGGAGAGTGAGGGGGGGGGGGGGACAGCAGAGACAGGTTAACTCTCAACCCCCTACCCCTCTAGGAAGTACTATAGAATTTAAGTGATGGGTCGGTGTAGGAGGGTCTGGGGTGGTTGGTTTGGAACTCAGGCAGTATGCCAGAGAGAGCTAGAACATGTCTCACACCGCGTACCGCTGCTGCCCTTACCTTCGCTAGCACTGATGATGATATCCGGTTGAAAGACACTCCAAGATGAGGAGTCTGAACGTCAAGGGAAACATCTGAACATCACCAGGTTCAGTTCTCAGCGAAAACTAAAATCAGAATGCTGCTTGTCCTCTCTCGTAAGAGAAGCAAAAAGAACACAAAGCTGGCAGCTGTCCTTACATACAGTACAGGCTAAGGCAGCAGACAGTCTGACGGGTGAAGTTTTTCTTTTTGTTCTTTCTGTTCAAAGGATACAAAGTTCACACGGTACAGGAGGCTGGGTGGGAACAGCGGAGGGACCTAGAGGAAGAGACAGGGGTTTCTTTTAGTGATGGAGGAGGAGGAGGAGGAGGCGAGAGACTGTCAGAGGGAGGAGAGAAGAGAAGAGAGGTGGGTTTAAGACGAACCAGAGAAGTGATCGTTTAGAGAGATAGTCGGTGTGGTTTAACAGACATCAGGAGTCAGTGAGAGAAAGACTCAAACTGGGACAGATTGTTACAGAACAGGGACAGATTGGTTGTGTCAGGATGGTGGGGAGAGGGAGAGAGAGAGAAAATAACACACTGACAGAACAAAGGAGCAGATGGAAGGTGAGTCTGCCTGTCATACAGCAGAGTGATAGAGCAATAGTCATAGATTGACATGTGAGTGGTAGAAGAGAGAGAGAGAAAGACACTAATGACAACAATGTAGATAAATTGACAGCATGTGAGTGAAGAGAGAGAGAGAGAGAGACAGACATATTGACAACAACCAGTGTAGGTCTATACGAGACATACCTGTCAGAGGAATCCTGTAGGGGTGTATGGACCTGGCAGGCAGCACAGGCTGATGGATGTTGACCTCACAGTCTGGTTCCCTCAGCTTGATGTCAAATATGATGGACGTCTAGAGCAGAACACCTCGTTATCAGGACCGGACCGACCACGTCTCGTCGGACAGGACCACATCCATTCATAACAACCTCATCACAACCGCCCCAGGACATAGGCTCAGGTGAAGCACAGTCTCTCGAAGAGAGAGAGAGATACATTTAATGAGAGAGAGAGTGAGAAAGAGAGAAAGAGAGAGAGAGAGAGACACAGACAGACAAGAGGAAAAGGGGGAGAGGTAGAAAGTCAGACAAGACAGGACAACCTGACAGCACGGGTCTCTTACCTGAGAGCTCTGGTGATGAACTACGACTAGGTTATCCACCACGTTGAGAGCAAACTTCCCTGTGGTGTTCAGTTTTAACACATTGGTCTTCTTACAGGAGCCCTCTCTGTGGAACAACACAAAAGTGAGTCCCTTCAGGTACGGCAATCAGAACAGCCTGTTCAGGGTAATAACCGTATAATAACCGTAAGATTTTTTTTAAATGAGAGGGTACCTTGGGCAGGTGATAAGACTGAAGGGTTTACCTGGGCAGGTGATAGAGGACGACCTCGGCACAGGGACTGTTGGCGGTTCTGGAGTGGTGCTTCAAGTACATCACGTACAGCTGCCCGTAACTACCGTGACAGATAGGGGGGAGAAGGGAACAACGGATAAAACAAGCGTTTGATGACAGGCTGTGTCAGTAAGTCAGTCAGTCAGTCAGTCAGTCAGACAGTCAGTTAGTTAGTCTCACACACGCACACACACTTACATGGTAGCGACAGCAATGTCCCTCTCAGACAGGCTGAGTTTGGCAGGTTTGGGAACTGCTGGCAGCTCAATCTCAAACTTGGACATCTTAGACATAGTCCCACTCTGAGAGAGAGAGAGAGAGAACAGACACCAGAATGACATTTAGACAACAGTGAGGTGACAACTGAGGTGTATCAGTTTGTGTTGAACCACCGCTCACCTTGAAGGCGAAGGGCTGCAGCACGTTCCCCTGTACGGTGGTAGACAACAGTATGACAGCTGTCTCTGGACAGTACATGTACCAGTTTACATTGATACTCTGACTCTTCAACAGCTTCAGACTGCGCTTGTCAGGAAGCACCTAGGGTGGGCGGTGGGAAGGGGGGAGGAAGGGAGAGAGGGAGGGAGGGAGGGAGGGAGAGATTACTATAAGACATCTATGTATCATTATGCTATACTCTGACCTCTGGTGGTTGAAGTTTGAATTGAACCCAGCTTATTGGGTCAAGCTAGTTCCTGTGACAATGTTTTAGTTTAGAAATGCAAGTCTAATCCAATTGAACAGGCTAACTTAATCCACCACAACAATTTTGGCTATGCAGCCTGTCATTCCAAGTATCATACCAAAAACAAACAAACAATGTGTTCATTATACCTCACAGACCATGTGAGAAACAATCTGATAAGATGATGAGGTACCTGGTAGAACTCTATTCCCTGGTCTGTTATGAAGACTATTTCATTCCAGTTGGTCCAACAGAACCCCAAAACACTGGCATTCTTGGTCTGGACGGGAAAAAGAAGATGTCGAAATCATGTCGAAATCACAACCAAAAGCATGAAGTCGATGGAACACTCAGGGCTGGTTTCTCTAGCCTGTCAATCAAAGCCTAGCCTATCAATCCTAATGGATATTTTGGATTGGACATGATCTTACATCCAGGACCAGGCTTGATCTGGGTCTGGGAAACAACTCTTAGACATTTTGGCAACAGTTATTTTGAATATCAGTCACAAGTCACTTGATCAGCTGCTGTACACAGCCTACCTTGCATTCCTGAGAGAATTCCAGATGTGGAGAATCAGGCATGAAGTTGATGAAGTCCTGTTGAGACAATACAGACGTTTTGTATCAGATCAACAGACAGCAGAGAAAACACAACGATGGATGAACCTGGCTGAATTGAACAATCTTACCACTGATTTAGGTGTTCTTTGGACTGCTAAGATCTTATTGCCGATAGAAAACTTGATACATTTGACCTCCCCTTTGTCATCCATTCTGTGAAGAAAAGTCAGATCTAGTCGTTACAAGCACCAACCTTGTTAATGGCACTGCTTTGTGAGATGGGCTATATGCATGTCATTCATTTTGATTTGGGTAGTTATACTCTGTACCTGAAGGCAACAGAACTTTTGTCATCCGGTCCTTTAACCACAACTCCTGTGGCTCCTCCTGATCGCACTGCAAACACCTGAGAGAAAAAAAAACATGGGGTAATATACATCAACTAACCCAACTCCATTCCTAACCCTAGCCCCAACACTAGTTCCAGCACTAACCGTAACTGTAGTAGTAGCAGCTCCATCCCTAACCCTAGCTCTTGCCCTAACCCTAGCCCCATCCCAAACAAACCCTAGCTCCAGTCCTAACCCCAGTTTCTAACCTAATCCTCCCCGTCCCCAAGAAATGGGAACGTCCCCCTAAGTTTACTTCATCTTCCTTCATTTTAGTGTTTACACATTGGTCTTGGATGGGGTCAAAGTCAGCCAACTTTGGCTTTAGCTATCTCTGGGTTAGCCTCTATCTATGGCAAGTATGGCTGATAATCAAGTAATAACTCAACTGATGTGTGTGTGTGTGTGTGTGTGTGTGTGTGTGTGTGTGTGTGTGTGTGTGTGTGTGTACTGTGTGTGTGTGTACTGTGTGTGTGTACTGTGTTAGTTACCTGACTACTTTACGAACCTTCAAGCAACCTAGATAATTGGCGAGCACTTCAACCACCGTGCTTCCCTGCAGTCCTCCTACACTGCTCACTAGCTAGCTGTCAAAGTTAGCCAGCTATAATTGTTAGTACCTGTTTGTTTGCTTCGTCGAAAAATACATTGTTGACGCTGGAGGCATTCTCAAACTGCACAGGGGTTTCACACAGTTCTAGGTAGTGTTCCTCACTCATCCTGCTGTTATAGTTGTGTATATATATATATATCTTCAGTCTTCGTGCAGCATTTCAAAACAGATTAGCCTGAAAACCTCTGTACAGTAGTTAGTTCCGGGTGTAGAAATCACGTGACTGTCACGTGTTTTTTTTGGTCGAAGTCGGGTAGAAAAGCTCCGCCCGTTAGAGGCTCTGCTTCTAGTGTATCTTCTTGTGTATTTTTTTTTTTAGATTAGATTAGATTAGATTCAACTTTATTGTCATTGTGCAGAGTACAAGTACAGAGACAACGAAATGCAGTTAGCGTCTAACCAGAAGTGCAAAATAGCAGAAAGTGCAATGAACAGTATTTACAGGTAGTGCAATATATGAGCAGTAAGTAGTGCAGTATAATATAAGTAGTGCAGTGTAAGCAGTATATGAGTAGCATTAGCATTATAGCAGAGTAAATAAGTTACAGTATGAACAGTGTAGCAGCATATGAACTGTATAGGTAATGCAGTCTAGCAGTATATATATGTATTAACAGTAACATGAGGTAGATAGTAGAATAAATATAAATATGGAATGCCGTATGTACAGTATGTGCAGAGTATTAACAGTAGTATTAAAGAAAATATAAGGATATGTGCATTATGAACAGTATGGACAGATGTTTCAGCTATTTCGATGAAAATCGCCTCAATATCCACAATCATTGTGAACCCATTTTATGTAGCGCCAGACAACATAAGGAGAATACATTGCAATTAACATCCACTTTATCCTGAGTGGAATAAAACGAAGGACAGGGAGCAACTTTTCACCATTTATTGTCACCATTGCAGTTACAGTGAGCACACACCATGGATGTATCACACAGAGACAGACAGCAACCTTCCTTGGATGACCAATGAAAATGATCAAATCTCCCATATCAGAGATAAGGACACACAACTCATCAAGTGCCTTAATCAAGACAGCACCTTTTCATCATTATTTATGGACTAAAACCTAGGGTTCTTCACTCTTCATGATTATATTGTCTCAAGCTCCTTTTTCGTTTCATTCATTCTGATCTGATCATCATATGAAATGCTTGAGTTTTTTTTTGGTGTTTTTTTTGGTGTCTTGTCGGGTCATTTCCTTCGGTCAGGCATCCCGGTCTGTTCCAGACTACAGCCGTAGTGGAAAGACATGTGGACGTGGTGTCACAGGTGCGGGTAGGGTAGAAGGATGGTCTCTTCTAGCCCCCCGTGTGTAACACCGTCCTGGGACGCCGTGACGTCCAGATACCTCCACCACGCCTCGTCGTAGCGAGACACACCGTAAAGGGTTCGACGAGCCCCCCCACTCGTCCTCTCAAAAACAGAATGACCAAACAGTTCTGTGCTGGTTACTCATGGCGTCTAACTCTGTCTACTGTGTTAATCGTCCTCGTCGCTTAATAAGGGTGGGCCCACGTCATCGTTGGTGACCATGCAGTTGGTCTTCCTCCCACGCCTCTGGACGTGGTCCTCGTTCCTCTTCTCCAGAGCCTCGATCTGTAGAAAGAAACAGAGAAGACAAGAGAGAATTTGATTTGAAGGATACAGTTTCACCATTTAGACCCTTGAGTAGACCTACCTATCCCCTAGTTCCCTCCCCTACTTCTTTCGTGCACTGGAATCTTGTACATGGGGAGTCTAGTCATGTAAATGTCCACTGATACTGTCTGACCAATGTCACTCAGTAAATACAACTATATGAACCTACCACGGCCTATATAAGGTGTGTTCCAAATGCACAAATTCTGTGCAGGGTCATCCAAAATGTTACGTCAAATTGGTGTTGTTCCTGCAACGTTTGAACACTTGAAACGATCTGATAATCTGCACAAGGCCGCGCGGAATGTGTACATCTGTAACAAAGCCGAGCTGCGCCAGGCGGTCTGACCTGGGCTAGGAAGTCCGCCGCGTTGTCCCCGGTGATCTGCAGATCCGACACGGCGTTGAAGAGGTTGTACTCGTCCATGGCCTCTGACACCCCACCCTTTCGGAAGAACTGGGGAACAGAGATAAAAACAAATATCGGTGGATTAAACCCAACAGCTTGGTACAACTGATATGAAAACCTCAGAACAGAGCACGTGAACAGATCAACAAGTTTACGGTCACTCATTTATCTAGGAATTTCACATTTCACAGTCGTTCAAATGAACTTGGTAGAGTGCTGTGAAGCAAGGCGTGTGACCACCCCCCCCTCCCCCCCCCCGTCGACGGCATCATTGTAAGCTGCGTGTGGACTCAACGGTGAGATATAAGATAAGATATTGAGATATTCATATTCTTACTAATATCATACTTAAGATATTAGCATTCAGACCGACGGTGTTTGCTGGTTTGAGCTGTGAGCTGGCTTACCGTTGCCACGTTCCTACAGTCTCTGAAGAGAAACTCAAGGCCGTGAGGGTGAGTGGGCTCGATGGACTGGCTCACATCAATCAGCCAGACCTGCAACACACACCGCATTAAAAAAACCTGCACTGAACACAGGCACGACATCTCTCTCTCACACACACACACACACACACATTAAAACCTACACTGAACACAGGTACAACATCTCTCTCACACACACACACCACAACCACATTAAAACCTACACTGAACACCTGAACACAGGCACATCACACACGCACATCAAAAACCTACACTGAACACAGGCACATCACACACGCACATTAAAAACCTACACTGAACACAGGCACATCACACACGCACATTAAAAACCTACACTGAACACAGGCACATCACACACACAACACAACCACATTCAAAACCTACACTGGACACAGGTACAATATCATGCCTAAACACAACTCAGTTGGAGGTTATATGGAGAGAGAGAGAGAACCCGTCTAGCCACCCATCCCTCCATATACAAGAGTGTCCCAGTTTAAGTCCATTGAAAGGACGGATCGATAGAGTACCTTTCCCTCATGCCACAGCATGTTGTATTCACTCAGGTCGGCGTGGACCAGGTTACACTCCTGATACAGCTGCTGCATCATCTGGGAGGGGGGAGGGGCAAGGGGAGAGAGGGAGAGAGAGAGGGACAGACAAGAGGAAAAGAGGAAGAGGGAGAAAGTCAAGACAGACAGACACAAAGCAATCATAATAATCCATGATAACATTCTCAGGGTTTGGAAACAGAGAGACTTCTAAGGGAAACGAAGAGCTTTGATACTAGTGCTTACAACCAAACGTATTACTGTAATGAACAGAGCTCCATTCTAACATAATCGTACAGTTGGACACGGCACGGTACAGCAGGCACACATGTCCCTCGGTGAATCTCTTACATGCAACACTTGGTAGTAGGCTCTCTGCATGTCCTCAGAGCCCAGGTGGGCCTCCTTCAGTTTGGGAGCAGGGATATGGTCCTTCCCTATGAATGACATCACCAGGATGTGCTTCTTCAGAATCACCACCTCAGGGCAGGGGATCTCTGCCTTCTTCATCCTGGAGAGAAAGGAGAAAAGGGGAGTTACGGTAAAAGTTTGAGAGAGTGACAAACTAGATCATTGGAATCACATTTTTAGTTGGCGAGAAACTTGACGAAGCAAGTGCAGCATTCAGTCGAGAATTTTGACTTTGAAGACCAAAGGCCCCAAATGTTCTAATTGGGTAATTGTGAAGTTAGAGAAAGTGAGGAGATTGATGTCAGAATGCTAAATGGCTGTGTGATCTAGAGATCTGATTAGGGACGGTGAATTTATCTCATTTACTGATTTTTTTTCATTTTTTTTTTTAGAAGTGTTGTTTTTTTTTAGAAAATTCCAAATGCCATCTGTAATTTTGACAGACTAAAATATTGCTGCAAAAGCATTCAAAAGGGGCACAAACTAATTGCAAAGAATCTGTGAAAAACAGCCAACTGTAGTTTCAGTCCTGCCTTGCTCTGTGAATTGTACTGGTGCTATCATGAAGATTGACGCCCACTGCCATATCAGAGTCGCCTCATGGTTCACACTATCAGGATAGGACTTCTGTTGATAAAAAAAAACCACGATACTTTACTTTCGGCTTTGTGAGTTCTGATGTAACACCAAAATCTCTCATCTGGGGATTTTTGGGGTGCCCCGTGCCCTGATCGGTAAATGAATATGATGACAGGTAAAAAAAAGTCTGTCACGTTGACGGATTAAGTTTGTCCTAGCGGAACCCCTGTTGAAGTGATTTCATCTGGAGTGCTGACATCGCCACCCACCGAGCCAGGTTGTGCATCTCTTTCTCTGCCCAGAGACGAATAATCTTGCGGGGGTTTAGTTTGCTGAAGCGGTCCTTGAAGCGGTAGTCGTCCTTGATGTACTTATCACGGTTCTTAAACTCGTTGAGTGTGGTCTTGAACACCTTCAGTACTACCTCCTCTGGGACAGGATTCTCCTCCAGGCTTAGAGAGGAACACACACACACGTCAAAAACTTACAAATAACGAATTCTACACTGATGGAAGCATCTAGAGAAAGAGTACTTAAGTTTACCACAGAAATCCAATTGATACCTGAGACTTGAGACAGACACTTATTTGATCAAATAGAAACCGTATCTGTCTTATCAATGGTTATGCTGAAACCTTATGACTCAGATGGAATCATATATCCCTTTCCTGATTGACTACTCCTGACCGACAGGCAATTAATATTTCCAGCCGGGCCACCTTTAGTCAGTCCTGCTTCGCCATCTTACGCAACAGCGTTACAAAGTCCATCTCACCTCCCCCCATTAGCGTGGAACACCACCGACTCCTTCCCGGTGCTGATGCAGCCGTTAATGTTCTCCAGCACGCCCGCATTCACCATCTTATACATCAGCAGACGGGTCCTGGGGTCCACCGCTTGTTCCTGGGGGGGGGGACGCCGGAAGAGAGGGAAGAGAGGGAGGTAATAGAAAGAGAAAAAAGGAGGGGATGAAATAGAAGGAAACAAAAAAGAGAGAAAAGAGGGAAGAACGGTCATATAGGCCTTAGGAACTTCAGAGTTGGGTTTTTTTTCTACATTGTGCCTTTTTCCTATCCGGTATTCGTGTGTAGACTCACAGCGGTAGAGTGCTCCTTCTTCTCGTGTATCTTGGCACTGCGGCGTTGCTCAGAGTAGCAGTGCTGCTTCAAGGCGTTGTACACCTGGTTAGACAGCTTCAGGTCCATCCCTAGACCGTCTCCCACCAGCACCTCCGGGGCAAACTAGGAACACATCACACATGAGAGAGAACCTGGCGGGAGACTGAGGGTAGTTTGCATATACGGTCGTGATAACATCGGCAAGCTTGTATATCGTAAGATAGGATATTGTCTGTTCGTCGAAGGAAGGAGAGACGGGAAGGAGGAAGGAAGGGAGGTAGGTAAGAAGGTAGGAAGGAAGGAAAGACAGAACACTCAATCTCCCAACAAATCTGTTGTGGACGATGCGTCTCTTCATATTGTAACGAGGTCGTGATAATATAGGGTGAACCAAGAGGTGAATCAGTCGTCAGTCTTACATTGTCCATACGTGCCGTGTTCTTCCTGCCACATATCACTTCATCATGTTTGGTGGTGATGTTCTTGCCTTTCCCGGTGAAGCCCTTCCTCGGTGCGGTCTGGGGCTTATCTGCAAGACGACAGCAGACACAATGGTTCGCTAACCCTTCCCAAGAAGTTGCTGTTAAAACCTGTAGAGTAACACTTAACGAACTTTACGCTGACCTTACAGGGATAGTTTTTCACTACTTTACATATAGTCAGATTGTTCCTTACCGTTAAAGTACTCTATGGGCCAGCATAAACTGTAACCCATGGTTCAGAGTTTATTAAATAGCCAATACTAACTCCAGCTAACAAAAAAAACAACGGGAGTGACTACAAAATAAAAGATATGAAAGTAACTGAGTCAGTTTGTTTTTGTTCCCCAACCACTTTCTCCTGGCCCGTAGACTAAATGAGTAAGGAACCATCGGATTATAAAGTGTACGATAGTGAACTATCCCTTCAAACTGAATAAATATTCTTTCATATCTCGCTTGACCGATGACATGATTAGCAGAGACAGAGGGTTTGAAGGAGAGATGTTACCAGCCCTGTAGGGGTCATGGCGAGTGTCCTGCCAGTCAACTTCATCCTCAGAGCTGTCGCTGTCCTCATAACGGTGGACCATGCGATAGTTCTCGAAGGAGATAGACACTGCAACAGCAAACAACATCAACATCAAATACTACCGTACTTGTTACTTTGCCAGACACCAGACAACCAGTATACTTGCATTATGGAAGTCTAAGGGGTGATGTTCCACCCTGGGCACTGGTCTAAGGTCAGCTTGCCCTTCCCAAAACCTTCACCCAACTATTACAAAAAAAAAATATGCAAAACTGACCCTACGTCAGGATCTCAGGGCAACTTCACCCTTCTCTTGTCCGTAGACTAACCTTTGCTATCTCCATTGAACTTCTTCTCTTCTCTTCGCAGCTGAGTATCACACTCTTTGTCGAACTGCATCTGCAGCATCTGAGCCAGCACGAGATCGCTGTCTGTGTCTGGCTCCTCACTGGCATTCAGGCCAGCATTCACACTGAATCACAGAGAGAGATATCAATGAGTGCAGTCCTGACTCTGACAATGACACAGAGAGTACAGAGAATACATCTTAACAGTCCCTCCTAAAGCCCGCTTCACCCTCACTACCCCCCCTATACTAACCCTTACCCCGAGACCTCTTCTCCCCTGCTACCCCCCTGTTCAAGTTCTCTCCTGCTAATTAAAAAAACGACTGCCAATGGCCCCTGGTGTGAGCATGGATTACTTTGTCTTATGATGACTGTTGGATAGATGATTCGCTTACTTAAACAAATGTATTGTTGTAAGTCGTTTTGGATAAAGGCATCTGCTAAATGCCATAAATGTAAATGTAGTACTGACTGCCATAGAGACAGAGGGGCCCTGAGGGTAGTGCTAACACAGACATATAGAGAAATGAGTTCTGTACTGACACCGCAACAGAAATATTGCTTTCATCTCGCCATTCCCCTCAGGTGTGGATCGTAGGGGGGTATATTTGAAATAGAGGTTCATTTGGAATTCAGCCAACAGAATGTGAGGAGTTTGAGAGCCACTGAAAGTCGACACCGTGGAGTGAGGTGAGGTGGTGAGGATAGCCAGGAAACTTACGCTGGAAGCTCTGGGAAAGTAATATTTTCCTCATCCAGCTGCTTCGCCAGTTCTTCACTCATGACGTCAGCCAGGGAACAGGGAGACACAAGTGTCTTGGTGGCGCCCCATGGGCTCTGAGGACAACCACACACACAACAGGGTCATACATGTAGTTAAAGGATCAACATCACACATGGTTGACAATGGTTACTATCCATTTGCGTCACCCTGACAGTAACTTTGATGTACTCCTGTATGAGCCTGAACACAAACTTGTAATTTACAGGGTTAGAACAAACTCAAATTCAGAGGATGAAAAAAGCCAACATAGAAAATAAAGGTAGTTGTCAATTTCATTGAATTGGATATCAAGCCTCCGCCTTGTATTTACGGAATGAAAGCTGATTGGATTAAGCTGGCTAAGTAAGCGAGAAACATTGTGTCAGCAATTCGGTCTTTTTGGAGATGAGTCATTATTAGAGAGGTCTATGTTGTGAGTTAGGTAGGCAGCTAAATTGCTTGGATTAACTAGGTCACGTCATCTGTCCTCCCCAAACAAGTCAGGCCTTTTAAGGCTCTGTCACTCCCTCTGACTACTATGCCTGACTCTGTAAAATGGCTGACTTGACTTGGCTCACCACCAGCGCGATCGCTACCAAAATGGGATATATATTGCTTAGTCAGTTTCCAACAGCAAACAAAAGCTAGTCCTGAGCTAACTTTGCCACTCACCTTTGGTCCTTCTGCAGTCACCCCTATTTGATCCATGATGATAGCAAATATACAGTCAGTTGTCGGGCTGGATGTTGAATGAATGTTAGGTCGCTAGCTTAATACAGGAACGCAAGCTGACAGAACCGGCGATACGTTTACAATGTTTAACAGCCTCCTAAGAGTTTCCGCAGCAAGACACTTCAATGGCACTGTGCGAATCAGTTCAATAAAAGAAGACAGTAGTTCAATAGCAGCCTAAATCAGGAATGAGCCCTTTTTTTCAAGTAAAATATCAAGTTTTTACGAGGTAGAGAGACACCGGTCTGGTCTGACGTTCTTGTTCCTGAAGAAGGAAATGACATGGTGGGTTTCTTCTTCTCCTGGATAAACAGGGAGGGAGAGAGGATAAACATAACAACTCTGCTGCCACCCGGTGTTCAATGTTGACTTTGTAACTACACAACAATTTGTTGCGTTATGTGCTCTCCAAGGTCCTGAAATTATGTGTTTGTCCCGCCATGATGGCCTCTGACGAAATGTTTTGAATCAAAAACCAAATCACATTCTATTATCCTGCAAAAAAAAGTGTAATTGTTTACTAGCTGATACGGTTATTGACTAAATATCTAAGGCGCAAACACATAATGTATGTCTTCTTTACACTGGCTCATAGGTGTTTAGGTAAATGCCATACATGTGTTTGTTTGTGCTTATTGTGCCATAATGCAAGACAATTATTTAGATAGACCTATAGGATAAGACAACAGATATATATAGATATTGCATTTGCAACCTAACCTAATGTGTAAACATTGTGTGTATCAACTATTGATATATATATATATATATGGGTATGAAAGGGACATTGGTTGGTCTGGAGTGTCGTAGACATTTTCTTTAGCGCGATGCTCAGAGAAATATTATATACCTATAAATATTGGGGCGGAATTGGAGACAACACAATTACGTAATTTTCTGTCGGGGATTTGAAGAGCAATAGGCAACATTGACCAATGAGATGGCGTTTCCATTCGGGTGAATGTAATATTTACATTGCGGCACACGGCTGAGCACCGCGGGGTGTCTCTGCCACCTATGTGCGGTTCCATCACCAGATAGCCTCGTCTTCGTCCGCCTCCTGGCAGTGCGCGTACAACCATCACTGAAGCTGTAGCCGCGCATGGCCGTCAAGCTGTCCCGTTTATGGGTCACAGCATCCTCACAGACAGGCTTCATGAAATGATAGGATTGAGGACAGCGCATTCCACCACCGAATGCAAGGAAAGCTCCAAGGAATATAGTCATACTCATTTTGGTTTCCACTCCAACTGAGGATTTTCCCCCCCACACACTGAAACCTGATGGCTAGTATTTATATCAGTGAGATGATATGTGTGCTGTGCGGTCATACGCTTCACACCGACACCTAGCAGGTTTACACAGGGCGTGGTGTTGATGTAAGTATTATATTTATCTTAAATTAGATGAATGAAATGTATGTTGGAACATTATTTTTCCATTTTTTCTTCACCATTTAGTCAGGTTTTCTGTGACGATGGCTCGTCGGCTGGTTCTAAATGATGGTGGGGGAGGGAACGTCATCTGACGCAATTAATATATGAACGGCATATAGGATAGGTGTATTGAGCAGTGGGTGTCACAATATGAATTGTTCATCATCTAAGCTTTGATGAAAAAAATTAAAAAACGTGAAGATTTTATGAATTAAATGTGTGTAAACATTCCCCCTAGCTTTAGCCTACAGTATATGGCCCTGAGCATCACAGGCAATGAATACCCTGCGTGTGTGACGGCTAGCCTGAGGAATAATGATATTTCATAGGCTACGTCAGCCTTCTTAATGTGCAAACCATCAACAATGTCTTTTAGTGCGATTGAACTGTAATTGAGTGTCATATTGCATGTTTGGAATTGGAGGAATATGCCTTTGTCATATTTCTTAATGTCACATGAGCCTATAACCTACATCATAGGCCCACTTTTGACATGGTTTATTCCATGGAGAGTCTGGAGAATGATGTGGATCTCAATTTCGTTTAATCCTAGGCTACACTGTGAAATCGAGACATATATGTTGTTCACAGATTCCAGTAATCTTGAAACTGCTTATTTCAATGGTTACAATCGCACTGTGACTGTCACAATGAGTTGAATTGAAATGAAATTTACTTCCCTCATATACAGTCAAGTGTTTTCCCACATCTGGTCTGTGAGAAACACAGGTGTGTGTGTGTGTGTGGGGGGGGGGGGGGGGGGGGTGGTGTATATCTGTAACATATCCTGCTCTCTCCAGGCCAGATACGACAGCTGTGGAGCAGCCTTACACCTGAAGCGGTGGTGGCGTGACCCTTGGGGAGCGGTGACACCAACGATGTGCACGACAGCCGTCAAGACCGTGTCCTAAGTGTGTGATATATAACAGCCGTCTGAGAGAGAGAGAGGCCTACCCAGAGAGACAGAGAGCTGGAACTGGACCACAGGGAACAATGACTCACTTGCACGCAGGCCTGAGGTCAGAGACCACAGAGAAAGCCCGCCTGGAGCTGAATGAGAACCCGGACACCTTGCACCAGGACATCCAGCAGGTACGCGACATGATCGTCACGCGCCCCGACATCGGCTTCCTGCGGACCGACGACGACTTCATCCTGCGCTTCCTCCGCGCCAGGAAGTTCAACCAGGCGGAGACGTTCCGTCTGCTGGCTCAGTACTTCCAGTTCCGTCAGCAGAACCTGGACATGTTCCAGAGCTTCAAGGTGAACGACCCGGGGATCAAGAGGGCCCTGACGGACGGGTTCCCAGGAGTCCTGGAGACCCCGGATCAACACGGACGCAAGATCCTCATCCTCTTCGCCTCCAACTGGGACCAGGGCAGGTGAGGAGGAAAGAGATTCAGTCGGTTCATGTGTAACACTGAACCACTGTCAGCGTTTGAAATGTTTCATCGCGTATTACGATATCTCTCTCTACCTCTTTACCTCACTTTCTGTCCCCCCCCCTTTACTCAAATTCACTCCCCATCACTCTCTCTCTCTCTCTCTCTCTCTCTCTCTCTCTCTCTCTCTCTCTCATTCGCTCTCCCTCGTCTCTCTCTCTCTTTCTCTTTCTCACTCATTGTTTCTCTCTTTGTCCCTCTCTTTCTCTTCCATTCCTCGTCTCCCTCTCTCCTTGTAGGAACTCTTTCACAGACATCCTGCGGGCCATCCTCCTCTCCCTGGAGGTACTGATCGAGAACCCAGAGCTGCAGATCAACGGCTTCATTCTGATCATAGACTGGAGTAATTTCTCCTTCAAGCAAGCATCCAAACTCACCCCCAACATCCTCAAACTGGCCATCGAAGGCCTGCAGGTAGGCTTGACTGGCTCTGAACCAGACCTGGGTCCATTTCATGTCAAATACTCAATAAAGATATGACACTGGATACAGCATAGTGGTTTAGAGATGAACATATGTTTATTGTGCCATGGGATAAACGTGTGTCTATTGAAATTTGATCATCATGAGCAAGAAACTCATTCTCCACCGGTTCTTTTCCCTTCCCCACAACACCACCACAGGACAGCTTCCCTGCGCGCTTCGGAGGCATCCACTTTGTGAACCAGCCGTGGTACATCCACGCCATGTACACCATCATCAAGCCTTTCCTCAAGGACAAGACCAGGAAAAGGGTAACAATGGTCGTTTCTCTGGTTTAATCCGCCTCACCGACTACCGGGACTATCATTGTGTGATGATGGTGCACCACAGGGCATGCCATCAACAACAGAGCTGTCAGCTAAAGCCCATACAGATCTGGAACCAGGCTTCCCAAATGCATTTCAGATTATATCAGTTAATATCAGATTATTTATCAGTTATGATACTTCATGTGATGTTTGCTTCTCTCAATTTTTACCAACAGATCTTTCTCCATGGCAACAACCTCAACAGTCTACACCAGCTGATCTTGCCAGATTGTTTGCCGTCAGAGTTTGGCGGAACACTGCCACCATATGACATGGGCATCTGGGCCCGGACCCTTCTGGGTCCCGACTACAATGATGAGACGGAGTACACCCTCACCTATGACGCACTCCATGTGAAAGAGACATGTGGCAGTGGAGAGAAGGAACTCATGAAGAGGTGGGTGACAGGAGAGGAGAGGAGAGGAGAGGAGAGGGGAGGGGAAGGGAGGGGAGGGGAGGAGAGTCTGCCAAATGGGGAGTGAGCTATAGTGTTACAGAGGGGGCTCAGTCAACCACATCGGTGTGAGAAACCTTGCCCTAAACATGAAGGCCTGCATTAGTCCGCAAAAAGAACGTCTAAGCTTTAGATCAGGTGTTGCAACTCACAGAGAGACCTAAGTTGGAATGCGGTCTGAGAACATAGAGTAGAGCACCTAGTCAACTAAACAGAGAGAAGAGCAGAGTACCATCAGTCAGTCCGGACTTCAGGGTCGTCCGTCTTCATCAGTATTGACTTCCTATTGTTTGAAGTCTGTCAGGGTCATTAGACGGACCACAGCCTCTCCAGTAATGATTGTCACGGGTCTGACCAAAGTGTGACTGCCATGACTCTGAGCTGTAATGACTGCTGTGTCTAACCAGAGAATGAACACCTGCTGTCTATAGAGGGGCTCATTAAGATAGAGTTGCTAACACCACTGCTAACACTGACCTACTGCAGTCTAGTATCCTTTTTTTTCTTACAGCCTTTTGAGATGCCACACCCTTTGACTAGCAGACAGTTTATCTGGGAGAGACTGAGGGTGAATGGCCAGAGATAGTCTGAATGAAGCACAGAGCGTTAGAGTGTGGATTTAAACACAGAGCCATAGAGTGTGGATTTAAACACAGAGCCGTAGAGTGTGGATTTAAACACAGAGCCGTAGAGTGTGGATATAAACACAGAGCTGCAGAGTGTGGATTTAAACACAGAACCGTAGAGTGTGGATTTAAACACAGAGCCGTAGAGTGTGGATTGTTCTATAGAATGTGGTGTATATATTATACTGTGTGAATACTTGATTGTGATTGGTCAAGAGGGTGTCGATTATAATTTTTCCTATAAATACACACGTTGTCCCAGTCATAGCCTCCTCACCGTTCCAAACGAACGCGCCCAATTTTGTTTACCATTGCCTAGCAACAGTAACTCCAGTTCCGCTACATTTATGAACAAAACTGGTGGTTGTGGTTGGTGGAGAAACAGAATGTGGTTGGTCGATGCTCATCTCTGCGATGTGGCTGAGAGGAACTCATTAATTCTGAACCCCGCGTGGCTGCCTGACTTCCCATTCCAATCAACATCCTCACGTAGGATCATCCCTCTGGAGGACGCCTCCTCAGAATTGATTTAATTAAAAAAAGCATCCTTGTCCTGACCCCCCAGCGTCTCCTCCAATCACAACGCTCCCTCCTCTCGTTCACTCTGCCATATGACTTATTAGAGCCTGACTCGGAGGAGGGCCCCGCCCATCTGGAACCACAACCTCTCTCCTCAATTTCATAGACAGGGATGGAGGGATGGAGGGATGAGGGATGAGGGAGATTGTTAGTGTGTTGGCCATCAGTGATCATCATCAGAGCATCGATAAATAGATAGATAGATAGATAGATAGATAGATAGATAGATAAACAGATAGATAGATAGATAGATAGATAAACAGATAGATAGACAGATAGATAGATAGGTAGATACAGTAGATAGATAGATAGATAAACAGATAGATAGACAGACAGATAGATAAATAAATAGAGAGAGAGAGAGATAGATAGATAGATAGATAGACAGACAGACAGATAGATAGATGAATAGATAAATAAATAGATAGAGAGAGAAAGAGAGAGAGAGATAGATAGATAGATAGATAGATAGATAGATAGATAGATAGATAGATAGATAGATAGATAGATAGACAGACAGATTCAGAAGGAGGTCTCTGTGTTAGTACAGCAGGGTGTGCTGTCCTCAGCCATAGTAGACTGGACAACAGAAGGGAGCATAAAGATACCAAGGACCTCCTCACCAACAGGACAGGGGGAGACCACCTCTGATAGAACTGCCTGATAGCACTGTAGAACCATTAAACTACTGCAGGCAACATTTGAATCAAGACTATGTCACGGTTTGAATACATCTCTCGTTTGCATATGGACATGTTTTGCATATGCCCATCCTTAGAGTTCCATTTATGAGACACATTTTGAAAGGGTAAAATTACAATACAATTCAATATTTCCCCTCAAATGTTTCAAATCAGGGAGTTAGAAGAAGACTAAAATTAGTATCAGTGTCTCCGTGGTATTAGGGGTGGGCTTAACAGAGAGGGAGAGGTTTGCAGTCCTGCTCTTTGACTGCTCTGACCAGTTAGATTTCTCTGTCGTTCCATCTCCGTCTGGTGGCGGTTTAATCAGCTAGCTTAGAGGAAGATGAGGCCTGGGTCTGGGCCACTAAGCTCCACTATGGTGTCGAACAAGCCAAAACAGGCCTGGGTCTGGGGTGCGGTGCTAAGCTCCACTCTGGTGTTACAGCAGGCAGTCTCACACACGCCAAAGCAGCCCAGAGCAGGGATTATGACAGCCTGAGCTACTGGATATGCCTCCACAGCTGGGGCATCCTGCTCATCTCTTCCTGAACAAACACAGCCTAGCACTGGAACCAGCTAACCAGTCACAGCCTAACGTGGGAAATGAACAGACCAATCACATCCTAGCATACGGTATATAGTACAACAAACACTTTCTGTAGCCTCTGGACATATGAGAGAATGACATGGAGGCTATGTGATGATGAGAACTTCTCTAGGGTTAGGGTTAGGGTTAGGATTAGGATTAGGGTTAGGATTAGGGTTAGGGTTAATAGCAGCAGTCCAGTGTCTCATATTAAAGCGTCATCTCTCTCTGTTGTTTGTTTTAGGTCTCAATCAGCTGTGGAGCCAGGCACTCTACGTCAGTCAGACAGAGACACCACTGCACAGCCTCTACTGGCTCTGGACTAATCACACACACACACACACACACACACACAAACACACACAAACACACACACACACACACGCAAGTGCGTGCAAGCACACACACACACACACACTGCTGGCACTGGACTGATATATACCACTGTATAGCACGCGCCCACACAAACACACACGCACACACACACACACACACGCACACACACAAGCACACACACACGCACACACACACAGCTGGCTCTGGACTGATCACACTCACAGATTGGATTAAATCCCTCAAACTCTGAAAACTGAACTTTCAAAGTCAAGCCCGGGCTTTGGCCCAACAGGAGCCTCCAAACCCTTGTTGCTATGGAGCTGCCGAACCTCATCATCTCTGAAAGCACCCCCCCACACACACACACACCTCCCACCTCCTCCACCCCCCTCTGTGCCAGCCAGCCCAGTGCCAGACCTGCAACGCTGTACCTGTACCATAATCCCCACCCCCCTCACTGGCAGACCTCTCACCAGCCACGCCCATCCAGGTCCATGCCGATAGGTGTAGAATGATTAACTAATGTCTGTGTTAACGAGGAGGAACTGACTGAGTCTAATGTCTAAAAGCCCTGCAGCAGAATACCAAACTGTAACTCTCACCTGTTTAGGGGGCGTTTTTGTTTTTATGAAAGTAATTTATTTGAAGATTGTATAACCATCAGGGCTTCACTCTCAGAGACCTCCATCCAACTGCAATGTATAAGTAAACTTTAAAAGAATGTATAGAAAAGCATTTCGATTGTGTGGCCTCAAGAGTTAATTCTGTGTTGTGTGTTGTGTTTGTGTGTGTATGTGCGTGCATGTGTCTGTGTCTGTGTGTGTGTGTGTTCAGGTTTTGTAATTGAAATGGACTAATTATTTTCTGCATTGAAGAAATGAATCTCAAGCTACAGGGATCAAATACGAACATTCTGTTCATCAAATAACAGGACACAGTTTTGGACCTCATTTTCATTTTAGTAAGCTGTTCAGTTGTTCACTTCAATCATTCAGTGCAACTCATTACAACATACAA
Source organism: Argentina silus (assembly GCF_951799395.1). Classification (NCBI taxonomy): domain Eukaryota; kingdom Metazoa; phylum Chordata; class Actinopteri; order Argentiniformes; family Argentinidae; genus Argentina; species Argentina silus. Next base: position 34,730,111 of record NC_139655.1, on the reverse strand, counting down.
AAACATATTTCTAAAAGTGATAATTGGCAGGGCAGTTACAACAACAGCTCAGTGACATCAAAGACACACAATTAACTTCATATCTTAGAGGGTGAGAGGGATCCATGACATTGTGTTCGTACCATAAGATGAAACCATTCTCAAAAGGTTGTGGCTGTGCTTGTTACCCCGGTTACTAAAACAGACATCTCTTTCCACAGCTGCTGTGTCTGATGGTATGTTTGTTTGGTTCTCGGGAACTCGTAGCTCCCAGTTGGTGAAGTCATAATGAATGCATTGGAGTGCTTTTGAAGTGGGAACAACTGTTTGAAGTGGGAACAATGACATTTATTTTTGCAATTCATAATGAACAATTCACAAACTACAAACATACATTATACACACACGTGTGATTTTTAAGACTCAAATATCTTGAAATTTAAACTTTTTTTTTTTTTTTTACCATTTTCTGACGAGAAGATAAGGTGACAGTGGACACATCACAACTCGTAAACTTGGGTATCATCATATTGGTCTGAGTTTCCCACTTGGAGGGTGGACTCTGACTTGGAGGGTCGTTCTAGTGGGTATTTCCCACTCGGGAACTCGCATCTCAGAGTTTCCCACAACTGCAGAACGAACCATTACAGTCTGGTGTATGGCACTCAATTATCCCTAATCGACTGCTAGCCCCTCCCCCTAGAACACTAGTGTGGATCTGAGAGGCCTACGTCGGCACAGTATAATCAAGATGGTGAGATTAGCAGAGTAGAAGGCAATACTGCTGCTATATGGGCCAAGTCAAGTATGCAACATTCCAACCATGCGTCTTTAGCAACCACCAGAGTTCCAAAGGCTGAAAGGTAGAGGAAAAGATTCTACCCGTAGATCCTCATGCAGTGACGTTCCACAGTAGCCACAACCCTCTACTTTGATTTGAAAGCTTCCGACGTGAGTTCCTATAGGAAATCATTGATTTTAGCTAAGCTCAAAAGCGAAGATGTTCAGTTCATCATTCAATCCGTCGTATAGGGCATAATGCTGGAGGGTTGCTCTATGTAGTCTAATGTAAAGATTAGGTGCAGTTAGATGAAGGTAGGTGCAATTCCATGACAGCTAATGGGATCCGTTCGCTAGTTGTTTGATGGCCAGCGCTGCTCAGACCACAGTCCCTCTCTCACCCCTATCGTTTCTTCCTGTTATTTTACCCAATCACACAACCAGCAAGATACACCATCCAGGTAAGTAATAAGCTCAGACGAGACTGTTTAGATAAAGAAGTGGTAAAACCAAAGTAATTACCTCTTTCTCTTTCAGGTGTGCATTACATTCAAGAGAATGCATTTCCCCGCATTCTGGAAGTTTCTATACCCTTTGTGGCGGTTAATGTTAACAATGGGCCGCGTGTCATTGATGACACTAACTTCACTTCTTCCAATGGTTATACCGATTCAATCATTTCAGATCTACACAAGTGCACCGGCTCAGGGGCTAGGAGGGGACTTGGGATCCAGGACTAGAAGGTATACATAGAGGGTGTCATTACAAATCAAACAAACGCCAGAAACACAGACTGATTGGCCAAAAGGACAATGTTCATGTTCATTTGGTTCTGGGAAAACTTGTAGCTCCCAGTTGGTGAAGTTCTAACAACGACATGAATGCATTCGAGTGCTTTTGTAAGTCAGGACAACTCTTCAACCAATGAGATTATGTTTGCAATCCATAAGGAACGTTTACAGCCTACAAACATACATTATACATACATGCGTGATTGCTAACAATTAATTATGTGAAAATTGGACAGATTAGATGAATACAGCACGGTTGACATTGTTATCCTTTACTGTCTAAATCAGTGTCTGTTTTCTGAGAGAAGGTGAAAGGTTACAGTGGACATGTCACAACTGGTAAACTCAGGCATCATCACACTGGTTCAAGTTTCCCATTTGGAACTCTGACTGAGGGTCGTTCTAGTGGGTATTTCCCACTCAGGAACTCGCATCTCCGAGTTTCCTACAGCTGCCGAACGTACCAATAGTACACCCGCACTTGAAATATAAGGCAACCCTTCTGTCTCTTGACGGACAGGACGAGATCCAATCCAACCTGGGCAATGATCTGATGCCAACCAATGGTATGACTTTGCACAGACGGATACAAACATGATTTCACTCTTACAGAGAGGCAGGCAGCCTATGGAGACACAACATTAAATAATAACATTTTATAAACATATAAGGTTTTGTGACACATTTCTTTTCACCATGGTATGTATGACTGTCAGTGAGGCTCCACCCTCCATGGGACTCAGTGTCACCAGACTGCCTCCATTCATGGTCCTGACATGGTTCACACATCAACACTTAGCATCTATTGATATCATGATAGCATCTAAACATACACATCTTCAGTCACATGTAAATACAGCAATTTGGCAGGATCTTGAATGACTAGAGACTAAACTGTTGAGTAGACTGCATGTTTCACGTGCTTTACCAGGAAAAGGCACATTTGAAAATAGCGTCAGCATACAAAAATATGATATGTCAGTTTCCGGCATTATTAGACATTCTACAATAAAAACATGTCCTTGGCATTGAAATGTCCATCCATGGACTGATCGGAGGTGACATGCATAAATCATAAGTGAAAAGCAGGATCAACGTAAGTAGTGTATTTGTATTATAACTGGAACCGATCCTTCCATGATACAGTGAGACACATTCTACTGTATGCAGCTATTGAGGTTCCATGAATGTAAGTTTACACTCCATCAGTCTGTGTCTTGTATTAGCTGTGCTATAGTGGTTTTAAAGCTCAACTCCGCAATACATGGGGTGCTGTGAGGAAAAAGGGTCCCGAAATTGGATCTGATTGGACAGAGGACAGACCTCTCCATCGTTTGATGGCTTAACAAATGCCTTTATACATTACAACACATCATCACTATAGCCTCTTTGATATTCTACATTCATGGAACCTTCTTGTCAGGGTGACGACTCCTCATTTCCTCGTACCACAATTAACAGTCAGTTATGTGAAAAGGCTTTTTCAGATCTGACAGAAGCTTCATTAACTCTTCAACATGTCACCACATACATGTCTTGGTCCATATGACCGTGAATGCTGACTGTGGGGTCAGGACCGTGGGGTCAGGACTGTGGGGTCAGGACCGTGGGGTCAGGACTGTGGGGTCAGTAGATTTGAGGGAGCAAGTTGGGACAGACATCAGTATCCTTCCCGTCTATAAGAATAGTCTTTCATCCCAACTCTCCACTAGATGGCAGTCTGTCTGATAAGTCTTCACATGGGAGAGACAGTCTGTACGCTATTCTTTAGACAGTCAGTCAGTCAGTCAGTCAGTCAGTTAGTCTTTCTGTCTGTCCGTTGTTAGTCTTCAGATGGCAGAGACAGTCCAGTAGTCTTTAGTTGGCAGAGCCTGTCTTGAGTGGTTAGATGGGCGACAGCGTGTGTTGTTGGTGCTGGGTGAGCTCTGGGTGCCACACGTCCACGATGAAGATGAGTCTGTAGCTGTCCGCGTCCTGCCACACCTCGTGCTCAAACGAGTCGTCAAAGATCAGGACCTTCCCTTCCTCCCAAACCCTGAAAGAACAACACAGACCACAGACTTAAGATTCTGGCCACTATGAAGCGTGTTGTGAAAAAACACTATTCGACGCAACCCAGGCTCCAAATTATTACGTTCTGGAGGATCGTTTCTGCAAATCAAAGAATACAATCTGTGTGGTCTAGGTATACTGGCAGCTAAATACAGAAGTCAGAACGTCTCATAAGGAGGTGGTGGAGGCAGAAAGTCGCAGACCTGAATGTTTCTGGTTCGAATCACGCTGGGGACAAACTTAACCAGTCAAAGTTACGCAAGTCGTAATTCCAAACGCAAGTCGTAATTCACATAACTGTTATGCAACGTATCTTACTCCAAAACAGGTGGTCAAACGCTGGTATTCGATCTGGGTATCCCCCAGATCGCATTTCCAGGTCTGCAGAAACGATCCCCCAGAACGTAATCATTTGGAGATAGGGTAGATTGGTAGAGTGTAGGTGTAGAGGGCAGAAAAGGTAAAGGTCAGGTGGTTACCTGGTATCGTTGGTACAGCGTATCTTACAGCCCTGCTTGGGGATGACCAATCCCAGGTGCATCCGCAGACGACAGTTCGTAGGACCCGTGTGAGGCCACACATGAGTCCCTGGCTGCATCACTGAGAACTTGATCTGGAACACAGAGAGATGGACGGACGGACAGACAGACAGAACAATAGATAGAAGAGAAAGAGGGAGAAAAGAGTGAGAGAGGGGCCGGGGGTACATACACAAAGAGAAAGAGAACAGTGGATTATGACGACTTCAGACACCTGGTTGTGAGAGCAACATACTGTACTTGTTTTACAAGGATTTTATATTAAATCACGCAAAGGCACGTTTGTCAGAGATGTTTAAAAACTAAAATGTGACAAAGGAGTGTTGAGAATAGGGATGGTGAGGTGAGGTGAGCTACCTGTCCCCTCTTGCAGCCAATGGCCTCTGGGTAGCGCTCTAACAAAGCACAGGTCTTGGGAACGCTACGACACGCGTCTCCCGCCTTCCTACCTGAACAACACCCACGAGAGAGAGAGAGAGTAATGAGGAGTAAATATATGAATGAATGAATGTATTCAACGATGAAAAACACATACAGTAGTAAACAGCCAATACATCAAAGAGCTGGCAGTGCATACATGAATAAAAACCATCAAGGATAACATCATAAAGTCATGGAATTATTTTCATGGGGGTCCTTGAATGGACATACACGTTAAGTGAAACAGTTGCAGATTTACACATTCATACACAAAGTGCGGCATGATCCAGTACCTTGCTGCCAGAGGGTGAACTGGCCCCACTCCCCCTTCTCTCTGAGGTTCTCCTCCTCAGGAACAAACAGGGCTGTGGTTCTGTCCATCACTGACAGAGCCTCGTCCCTGATGCTCCTCCAATTCTTCTCCAGGCTCTGGAACACAGAGGAGGAGGAGAGAGGAGACGGTCACAGAGAGACACAGATCACAGCCCGGACCAGAGTGTATGGGCACAGACACAGACCACAGACACAGGCACAGACACAGACATAGATCACAGGCACAGACAGATAGAGGCACATAGCAGAGACACAGACAGAGATTTGAGTTGACTTTATCTTCAGATGTATAAACCCTACCTTGACTAGTTCAGTGTAGCCTGTATCCTGGGGGGACCACCAGGGCTGGGCCTTCAAACCATCCACATTGTAGAGAGATCTCTGCCACACAGACGCAAAGTGGCCTCTCTGGTGGCCAATCTCATACCAGTGGTAGGCCTGGAGGAAACGGCGAGATGACGACAGGCATGTTAGTCGTGCTGTATTCGATGCGATCCTATATTCAATTAATCTATTCTCTCTCTTTCTGTTATAAGCCAACGGCTGTGAAATCATATTGACTCTTTTTTCGCAAAAATCATTTGAATGACACATGTAGCATGACCAAAATGTTTGCAAATGTCAACCTATACTGTAGATTGCATCAGTATAGCCATCAGACGTTAACGTGAACTCACACTGTTGTCTCCGATTCGCTGGAGGGCGTCTCCCAGGTGGAAGTAGAACCTGCCGTCATCTGTGCCGGGGTCACCTGACTCCAAACCCTCCTGGAAACAGTGTAGAAAACTTTTCAGGATCCAGAAATTAAAGCAACATTAACATGCTCACACCACTCCCATATCTGTGTGTGTGCATGTGAGTGTGAGTGTGTGTCCATCGATAACTCACCCTCAGGAATGGGATGCTCTCTTCAATCTTGTTCTCTGACTTGAGGATGAAGCCGTAATGGACTTTAGCAAAGCCATCACTTGGTGCAACAGCGAGCACCTATCAGGGTAGACAAGACAACAATCAGTGGATGGCCAAAGACTGTATGAGCCACACCCCTGTCATCAAACCTCTGCCAACCAAGCAGTGGAGGCTGGTGGAGGGAGAAAACGGAGGACGGGCTCACTGTCATGCATGGCATGGACAGAATGAGGAAATGAGGAATCGAAATCTAAGTCCTCTGATTTCTACCTCCACCAGCCTCCCCTGCTACCCAGTACACCTAAACCGCTGCTGCCTGAGCAGGTCTCACCTCCTCGTAGACCCTCTTGGCACTCTTGTTGTCCCCTATGAGGAGGTGGGAGACGCCCAGGTCGTTCTTCAGAAGCAGGTCCTCCGGGAAGATCTCCACCAGCTTCTCTAGCGTGGCCACGGCCCCCCGCATACGACCTACGGCACACCGCAGAGAGTCACAACTCTCTTCTCTCACACAGCCCTCATACACAACTCGCTTAGGGTTAGGGGTCACTCTTTCCCCCTTTAAGGTTATTTTTTGAAGTGGGACAGTCCCACTCTCGGATTTCTTCTTTCTTTCTTGGACAGAGACAGTAGAGAAAGACACGAAAGTAAGAAGGAGAGGGTATGTCAGCAGGGCATGGGCCGGATTCGACATGGGCATATGTGTGCACTGTAGGCTGTGGTGCTAGACCACTGGACCACCCCGGGCCAACACTCCTTCCCCCCCCTTTATAACATGGGTCACACTGACAAGATTGAGACACAGACACAGAGTAATACTGTCAGATACGGCTGCTAGGCCAAGAGTGTTGGTGGTGTCACCTAGGAACTGACTGAGACACAGACAGAATGATCCTGTCACATATGGCTGCTAGGCCAAGAACGTTGGTGGTGTTACCGAGGAACTGCTGTCTCTCCGCTCGTCTCTTCAGCGTGGTCTTGATGAGGTCAGGCGTGGCGTTAGGGAGCTCTGCCGCCTCCCTGTAGGTGTTGATGGCCGTCAGGAGCAGCTCGTTACTGCGCTGCTTCTCTGCTTGGTCATCCTGAGCCTGGAGATGCAGACGCAGACGCAGACACACGACACACACAGACACACATTACTACACCAGTATCGACAGACACAACACACATCGTTACTGTGCGAGCCGTCTGGACACAAAACACATAGCGTTACTGTAGTCTTACCTGAGCTTTCCCATAGCGACACCTGGGGCTGTGAGGGTACTGTTGAACCAGCCTCTCAAACGCCTGCAGAGCCTCTTCAGATTTACCCTGGGGTGAAACACAACGCAACACAGCTGGAAATGTATCTATCATCATCATACAGTATACGTATTATCATAATGTACAAATTATGCACTTGGTGGAATCCTAACTTGAGATCCGTGTGCGTATAACTCAAATCATTGCATGTATTTCCCATTGACATTAACCTGAGATTTACGTGAATGTTGGGAGTTGCACACGTGGAATTCAAGTAACAAGACCTTGGTTCATTGCAAATACATGCTCGGGAGTATTAGTGTGTGCAACTCTCTCCATCATCACTTTGATCGAAATACAAACATGTTCATTGATCTAGATTATAAACACGATCATTACAGAACTCACAGTGTTCTAAAGTGAAGTTAAACGTCACACCAACCTTTTTACGTAACTTCTCTGCTGCATCAATCTCCGCTTTGATGGTTTTATCAAACTTATTCAGGAGTTTGGGCTTCTTCTTCTTGCCTTAACATGAAGAGACAGGAACTGACACAGTGAGTGATTGGGCGGATGTATTTAACTCATTTAGTGCCGAGGGTGAATAAAGTCGCCCAAATTGTCAACATTCTTGAGTGCCAAGGGTGACTTTATTCACCCAAAATGCAAACAATTATCATGCTTCATTTTGTAGCCAATCAAAAATACTGTTGCTAGGTAAATACCACATAAAACACTTGGCATTCTACTGTAGGTGGTGAGTGTTCCGGAATGATTTGGCAGTTAGTGAGTTAAACACCCTCAGACCAGAGACCCACGGAGTGAGTCAGTGGACACTGTAATCACTGTTATAATGAAGTCATTGGGACAGGCGGTAGTTTCAGGACATATAAATGACACACCAGGGAACATCTCTAAAGGGTTGTCATCACCACAGCATCAGTGGCAGCATGATTAGGATGGGAGGACACTCACCACACCACAGACCAGGACAAAAGCTACAAACCATACCGAGTTTCACAATGGTCACAATGAAAGTATCTGGAAAAAACAGAACACACTTATGAAACACTCACCTTTGTCTTTCAACTTGTCATCAGGTTGGTCCGCACCATGTCCTGAAAGACGGGAGAAAGAAGAAGAAGAGGTGAGGTGCTATGGCGATAGGAAATAGCTCCGCTGATGAGTCATATTGAATAAAGGCTATCCTTTTAGGACTGATCGAGGAACCTGAGGCCTTGTTACATGATTACTGGGTATGGGATGCTCTCTTCAATCTTGTTCTCTGACTTGAAGATGAAGCCATCATGGACTTCAGCAAAGCCATCACTTGGAGAGCGGTGGCACGTCTGTAGATTTGTATCAAGAGATACACAACGTGTTTGATACCATTTCTCATTCCATTCCATGCATTACAATGAGCCCGTCCTTTCCGATTTCTACTTCCACCAGCCTCCACTGGTAGATTGTGTGGTAGAGACTATAAACACCATTTCAACTGCCGTGGTTCTGACCACTTTCTACTGACTACAGCACTTTGTTAACCCTAACCCTAACTAAAGAAAAGAAGACTTGGGCTGATACGACTTGCAACATGACCCATCACGCTCCGAATGGCTTTCAGAATTCCTTCAAAGGCTTTCATCACGGCTGGTAAAGCAACTAGAGAATCTCCATTTGGATTTAATTTCGCTAACAGCCACTAGAGGGGGTTGATAGGCCGCTACTCCAACACGCTGTTGAAGGAGAACCCTGGAGAGGGGCAGCAGAGTCAGAAGGGTCAGAAGGGTATTCACCGCTTTGACACCTTGAAATGCAGCTTTACACATCTCCTTTCAAAACTGACCACAGACAGGAAACCGTTGTTACTGTCCACTCATCACCAAACCACAAACTGACCACAAAGAACTGAGGTCACCATCTAACAGACGAGTCTCTCCAATGCTGAAAGACGCTACTGACAAACATCAGGGGAGGCTGGTGGAGGTTGAAACCGTAATGCATGGAATGGTATGAGGAAAGGTATTAAACACGTGTTACAATGAGCCCGTCCTCCGATTTCTACCTCCACCAACCTCCCCTGATTGACATGTCCTTGAATCAGAGAGCACTCTAAAATTAGCATGCTCTCAACATGCAGAGCTATAGGTGACAGCTGTACAGAGCTGCCTGTCCGTCACACACACACACACACACACACACACACACACACACACACACACCCCTCAGCCTACCTGTCAACAGCAGCAGTACACCAGTGACCGGAGGGTACTGCAGTATGGTCTACAGCAGCCTTGCCATCAATCAACTACACTGGCATGTCAACAACCGCAGCTTCAGTAGCAAGACTGTTTCTAGATGATCTTCCTCACCTTTTGGTTCGGTACCAGCTTCTGTGTCCCTGACTGACTCCACCTCCAGTTCTGGTACAGATTCAGCCTGGGGTTCCGTGACCGCTTCAGCCTGGGGATCCGTGGTGGACTGGACCTCATGTTCAACTTCAGTCTCTGGTTCGGTGACTGGTTCAGCCTCTGGAGGGTGAGATGGGAGATTAGGTGATACAATCCATGTGTGTTTATGTGTGTGTGTGTGTGTGTGTGTGTGTGCGTGAGTGTGCGTGTGGGCAGGAGAGCTTGCGAGAGAGAGAGAGAGAGAGAGAGAGAGAGAGAGAGAGCAAGAGAGAGACATACCTGTATCCTGTGTCTCCTGTGATTGTGTCTGATAATTGTATTGTTCTGACTCCTCTGCAAGTCAAACAGACAAAACTCATTTCACTCAACATAGTCTCATACACGACCTGTGTAACACAAGTGTTTATGAGGTGCAGTGGAACAGCTGCCCCTTCCCTACGATACATTCAACATATCTGATGACCAGCCATCATGCTCATATTCAAACATGTCTCTCCAAGTTACAGAAAGTTAGTTCAGCTACAACACACTCACCCATTGTCTCCTGAAGCGGAGCCTCCTGAACTAACTCTGAAAAAGAAATGAAGACCGTTAAGTCTTAGTTCAGCGAGTCCAGGCAGCCATGTAATCCGTCAGCGTATGAGATCGATCTGTCAGTGTATTGTATCTGTCAGAATATGGGCAACCATTTCGTCGTTGATCTATGAAAATCCTAGCTTTTTAAACGACGACTGAGCAGAAACCTTGTCTTGTCTCACCTCCTTGAGTGTCAATGGCATTGGACTCGTCCTCTGAAACAGACCGTGGAAGAGAGAGAAGCGTCAGTATCAATGTGTGAGAGAATGATTACACGGATGGTCGAACCATGGAAACGCCATTCCAAGTCCTACTGACCGTAGGGGTGTGCGTCGAGAGGATCGTCGTTTCTGTTGTCGTCTATGGAGAACAAATAACGGTCAGTGTTTAGGCTAACCACCGGTGTATAGGCTAACTCATGAATCCTGTTTTGGATAGAACTGTGATACACACCTGGGACAAAGGCTTCATCTGAGAACTCAGGCAGAGGGACGGCTGCTGAAACGACAGCGACATTAAGCTTTAATGCCTGATGCTGCAGGACAGTCACACACACACACACACACACACACACACACACACACACACACACACACACACACACACACACACACACACACACACTGCCAGGCAGCAGAGGGTTAAACTCAGGATACAACTCTATGGTTGTGTTCAGCAGGACACAAAAAAGCAGAACGTTTTGCAATGGAAATCGACCATCTGTTTTCTTATCGGACAATGCAAATGAGTGCCCTCCTGGATTTTTCTTTTCTTTCGGGCAATTTGAACACAACCCTGGGTGGCAGGAGATAGTCATATACAGTATGACAAAGAGAAGAATAGCAACTGAATGTGAATGATAATGATACGGTGCATGATGAGTGGAGGAGAGAGAGAGGGAGAGAGGAGAAGACTAGAAGACGTGGACTACCCCACTCCACGTACCACATGACAAGTCAAGGGGGGAAGAGGGCTACAGAACGAGAAACAACCTCTATTCTATTCCAGGGGAGGCTGGCGGAGGGGGTAGAAATCAGAGGACGGGCTCATTGTAATGCGTGGAATGGAATGAGGAATATCAAACACATGTGTTTCTACCCCCTCCACCAGACTCCCCTGCTCTTTCTCATCTACAACATGCTGACTCACACAAACCTTGGATTTCAGATTCCACATCCATGTTCTGAGATCCAACAACTGTTATAAGTAACAATATTACAAACAGTTAGGAGGTCCTGATCTGGTGGACAAGGCAGACAGACAGACAGACCAAGATGCAGACAGACAGAGATCCAAACAGACATAGATACGGACAAAAATACAGACAGACAGACCAACAGACAGACAGAGCTATAATATTCTTTTTAACTTACCATCATCATCGCCAGGTTGGGAGGCACTATCTGGAAGGCAAATAGACAGATATAGATTGCCATTGCAAATAGACAGAACCAAAGCCTAGCCTATGTCTCTATTATGGGATGTGTTATGTGTGTGTGTGTGTGTGTGTGTGTGTGTGTGTGTAGGCCATATTGCTTACACATATCCAAACCTCGAAGATCACCAGACGTGGCTAGCGGTTCTCACCTGCCACTACCTGAGAGTCAGAGGGTCCATCCTCCGACCTTTACCTCCACCTCCACAGCCTCCTTATTGGTCCTCACAGGCACCTTGCCGCTGTCTGCCCCTACCTCTCCGTCCCCACCCACTCAGACACCTGCTCCTCCTCTAACCCTGAGCCCACCTGCCCCCCCTTCAATGCTGGCCCCCTATCTTCAAATGACCCTTCCCCCGTTTGGACAAATGGTTTTGAGCTCTCTGGGATGTTTTACAAGGTGTCAAAGCTGTGGTGTCATCAGTATAGAATTGATAAGATGAATTCCGATTGGTCTCCTTGCAAACAGCTCCTAATTTAAACAGCTCCTAATTAATTTCTGTCCTAACACTATGGTGTATAAAACAAAAGGAAAGCAAAGATGAATTTCTTTTCATTCCTCTTGGTGTCCTGGGCAGAGCTCCAGGTTGTTGTTTGTGAGATAGATCATGTGGTCTGTCTTTCTCTCTCTCTCTCTCTCTCTCTCTCTCTCTCTCTTTATCTATTATTTACCATTGAGGGTAAAATGTAACATATGTTTATTAAGTTTTTACCTTGTAATAATTGTATAAGTTTACAGTATTATTAAAGCCTCTTTTGATTCAGGACTATGCTGCACCACCGTTTTACATACAGTACAAGCAATACGACATCAACGCTAGCTTTCTTTTGGTGCTCCACATCAATGGTCCTTGATTATCTTCCCATTTAGTCATTTCTGAGTCAACACCTGCTCATTTCTATACCGTTAAAAAAACAAAGCGGTTAAGAATCAATTGAATGAACCTCCTTTCTCTGACACCCACTAAACCTGTGAGCCAACATGAAGACATGGTCCCACCATAGGAACCTGTCCCCCATACAGCACAGACAACATGGAGGTAGGTGAGGACACTACTGTATGTCCACAGGTCTCTAGACATTATAGTCAAATGTTCAACACATTATCACACCCACATTGTCTACCTCATGTGAGATGTAACGGATAGTGTCACACAACCGTGTTTTTGGAGTAAGATGACTGTCTAGGTATGTGTGTGTAAAGGATAATACGTTGCCATTTGAACTGTGAGGAGACACTGTTGGTTTCAGTTGGTGATTTAACCTTGTGCTAGGACCAATCAGAGGCAGGAGGGCGTGGTCGTACCTTGTTCTTCTATTGGTGGATCCTGGGCAGCTTCCCTCTGCACCACAGTCACTGGCCGCTCCTTCAGTCCTGTTTGTTTGAACATGGTGATGTGCACTCATGAAGCATTACGTTCAAAAACACATCTCTCTCACCACCCAGGACTTGAAATGCTATCTTGGCTGGTCTATATTCAACACACACACACACACACACAGACACAGACACAGACACAGACACAGACACAGACACAGACACAGACACAGACACAGACACAGACACACACACACACACACACACACACACACACACACACACACACACACACAGACCTCTCATGCCAGGAATATGATTAGGGAATAGGGAAAGTCACAATTGAGTGAGTGGCCAATTTGTTAAAGTGAGGTGATTGTTTAATAATCATGTGTCTATTAAGATTCTGTAACACTTCATATGAAGCCCATATCCATAAGGCTTTATAAATAGATATAGTATGTATATTATAATACAGTATATGCACAGGTCACTTTTTTCTCAAGAATTATAAATCATTCTAATGCCCATGGGTGTGATGCGTTACTAATATTCTGGACAATAAGTTGTACGTCATACAAAAAGCATGATAATGACAGGGTTAGGGTTTTAGAGGATAATTATCAGCCACTACAAATTCATCTTTGATTTCATAAAGTGATAACATGCCTGTAGCATAGATACAGCTGACAGGTATTATAATGATCTATAATTTGTGATTGAGGCATTACATTACTTGACCTTACAAGTAATTATGATTTTTCTTATAATGCATTAGTGAGTATTGGTATATATAATGTACAGTATGCCTATAACTGTGCTTTTACTGCATTATTACTGTATTATAACTTTAATAACTAAAATTCAGAGGATATTGTAATATATAATTATAATATAATACATTATGGATATGGTCTTCATAAGAAGTGTTACCGATGTTTTTTATGATACAGATTCAGAAATAAACAAAAACAGATTCTCAAGGAAGTGAAATCACAGTCAAACAACAACAATGCACAACTGACGTTGGTTTACAATCTGTTGTAACAGTGCCTGATCCAGTAGCTGAGGGACATCCACATACCTATGACATCCTCAGCTCCTAAACCCCTCCCGCCTGGTATCGATGGTTGGATGGTTATCTAAAGGAGTGCCCATGGACGGGTTATCTATAGGGTGATCTCTACTCATGAACTGAGAGGGCTGGCCAATACCAGCTCGTCTGTGAAACACTTTGGGTTACGTTTCATTTGATAGGTGGTATAAATACTATAATCATTGTTACTAAAAGAGTACACACGTCAATTTCAGAACAAATCTTTAATAATAAAAGACGTTAATACATTTTGTGAACCATGCCCCCCCCCCCCCCAATTCTCCTATACATGTGTCATTGCATTTTTTGGACCAAAACATGTTAAGTTGGCATGATATGATTTAACAATTATACCTGTTTTAGCAGTACTGCAGTATAGGAGATTTTAGTTTCACCAAGACAAGAAAACATACTTTTATACGCTTATTACAGCCGTCTTACTCTATAACAAACACACAAACAAGCTTGAGCTCAAATAAGATATTTTTTGATCATGCATTTCTAAACAACAGCTTTGTAGCAATTAAATATGTTCCGTTCTGACACCATCATTCAAGTCCCCTTGACTGTAGCAAGAACTGTAGCAAATCTGACCATTTCCATTCATCATGATAGGTAGTTTCAGTCTTTACTGAATAACACTTCACTTTAACACAAAAATACTCAGCATTTATAGTTCAAATGCATGAACAATAACTTAAAGCAAAAGGATCACACTGTCTATTTTCAGTTATTAAAAAAATTACTTCTATACATGACGGTTTCTGACATTTTTCAACTTGTGAGTTTACTGGTCACCATCGTTACACACCATGACTGTAATAAAAGGATGAACAATGTTTTGTAGAGTTGCTTCTTCATTTAATGAACACTAGATTTATAAAAGTATGTCAATCTGTCGTAACACTCCAGTAAGATGTCTAGACCTATTTACACCATAATTTCAAGGCAATAACACCATGTAATGTGTCATAAAATGACAGCACCGACACAGTTGTGAAAATATACTAAAAAGACAGGATGTATTAAAAGGGTGGAAACATTTTGAATTGTACCATCCAGTGACCAATATCAATATATATATCAAAAGTATAGAATAATTATCTATCACTGTGACATACATACACAGGTATCTATCCCTGGAAGAATTAGCCATAAAGAGTTTAGCACCATTGCATGATGTACATTACAGTTACATCATCGGCCAGATCCTACTCTACACATCGTTAGTCGTTAGTCACTTCTTTTTTCCCTTGACGGATTTCTGTGGTTTCAGAAGGTCTCTAACAGACACGGCCTCCTCGTTGTGGCTTCTCTCCCTCTTGACGGCATCCTTATCCTTGTCTATCTTCTTGACGTCACCTTCTAGTGGGTCTGATTTCTTGACCTGAGTGGCTTTTTCAGTTGGCTTTTTCTCATCCTCTTTATCCTTGTTAGCCTTTCTCTCCTTCTCTTTCACCACTCTCTCGGTTTCTGCCCTTTCCTTGGCCTCCCTCTCCTCTGCTTTCTCTTTGCTAGCCCGTTCTCTCTCGCCCCTTTCCTTCACGGCCCTCTCTTTGGTCAACTGGTCTGTCTCCAACTTCTCTTTCACAGCTTTTTCTTTGATTAGACGATATTTCTCAGACCTTTCCTTTTCTTTCTCCGTCCTCTCCATTTCTTTAGCTGCCCTCTCCTTTTCTGCCTTTTCCTTGGCTGCCTGTTCTTTTTCTGGCCTCTCCTTTTCTGCCTTTTCCTTGGCTGCCTGTTCTTTTTCTGGCCTCTCCTTTTCTGCCTTTTCCTTGGCTGCCTGTTCTTTTTCTGGCCTCTCCTTTTCTGCCTTTTCCTTGGCTGCCTGTTCTTTTTCTGCCCTCTCCTTTTCTGCCTTTTCCTTGGCTGCCTGATCTTTTTCTGCCCTCTCCTTTTCTGCCTTTTCCTTGGCTGCCTGTTCTTTTTCTGGCCTCTCCTTTTCTGCCTTTTCCTTGGCTGCCTGTTCTTTTTCTGGCCTCTCCTTTTCTGCCTTTTCCTTGGCTGCCTGTTCTTTTTCTGCCCTCTCCTTTTCTGCCTTTTCCTTGGCTGCCTGATCTTTTTCTGCCCTCTCCTTTTCTGCCTTTTCCTTGGCTGCCTGATCTTTTTCTGCCCTCTCCTTGGCTGCCTGTTCTTTTTCTGCCCTCTGTTTAGCTACCCTCTCCCTTTCCTCTTTTTCTTTAGCTGCCTGTTCCCTCTCTGCTCTCTCCTTTTCTGCCCTCTGTTTGGATGCCCTCTCTTTTTCTGCTCTTTCTTTGGCTGCCATCTCTTTCTCTACCTTCTGCCTTTCTTCTTTTGCTTTCAGTGCCCGCTCTCTCTCCTTTGTCTCCTTTTCTACTCTCTCTTTCTCCAACCTCTCCTTTTCTACTCTCTCTTTCTCCAACCTCTCCTTTTCTGCCTTCTCTTTCTCCATCCTCTCCTTTTCTGCCTTCTCTTTCTCCATCCTCTCCTTTTCCGCCCTCTCCTTAGCTACCCGTTCTCTCTCTGTTTTTTCTTTTGCAAGCTGTTCCTTTTCCATCCTCTCCTTTTCTGCCTGTTGCTTTGCCGCTTTCGCTTTCTCTAGCCTTTCCTTCTCTTCTTTTGCTGCCTTCTCCTTCTCTAGCCTTTCCTTCTCTTCTTTTGCTGCCTTTTCCTTCTCTAGTCTTTCCTTCTCTTCTTTTGCTGCCTTCTCTTTTTCTAGTCTTTCCTTCTCTTCTTTTGCTGCCTTCTCCTTCTCTAGTCTTTCCTTCTCTAGCCTTTCCTTCTCTTCTTTTGCTGCCTTCTCCTTCTCTAGTCTTTCCTTCTCTTCTTTTGCTGCCTTCTCTTTCTCTAGTCTTTCCCTCTCTTCTTTTGCTGCCTTCTCTTTCTCTAGTCTTTCCTTCTCTAGCCTTTCCTTCTCTTCTTTTGCTGCCTTCTCTTTCTCTAGTCTTTCCTTTTCTTTGGCTGCTTGCTCCTTCGCTGCCCTCTCCTTCTCCATTCTCTCCTTCTCGGCTTTCTCCTGGGCTTCCCGCTCTCTCTCAGCCCTCTCTTTTTCTTCTTTCTGTTTCTTTAACTGCTCCAGCTTCTCTTGCTCTGCCTGTACTTTCTCCATCCTCTCCTTCTCTGCTTGCTCCTTTTCCCTCCTCTCAGCCTCTCTTTCCTCCTCCTCTAGTGCTTTCTGGGCTTTCTGGGCAGCATCTAACCTCTTGAGCTCCAGAGCTCTGGCCAGCAGTCTCTCCTCCTCCTCTTTAGCCAGAATATGCCTCACTTCAGCCAGAGCCATCGCCGCTATCTTTTTAGCTTCAATCTTCTCATGGATGATCCTCAACTGCTCTTTCAGCGCTGCCTTTAGCTTTCTTCCCAGGTCTTTAATGGGGTGCTCTGGAGATTTGACAAGTGTTTTAACAAGGTAGTACGGCTGTGGCTACACACCTCTACCTCACAGGGTTGGGGTTATTGTCACTCAAAACCAACCAGTCAATATTAGTCTGTAAGTGATCTTATTTTTTTTAAAAGCAGCCTAGCATCTGAGAATAAAGACAAAATCTAAGTCATAGCCCCACTGCAACATGCTAACAGCCATTATTACTGTTATCATAATAAATACTAAGTTGAGTAGTAATATAGATGCAAAGGAGACTATTGTGGTTCATGTGTTACCTCAGATCCAGGGAAATAAGTGTTAGAACCACAGCAACTCCAGAACCACACATTATCCAAAGGATCAGTTCAATCAGGATCAACATGATGCTCATTGCATGGTAGATGAGTCAGTCCACAACCCCTTACAGAGGGAGATGGCAAGCATGTGTCCAATCAACTCACTACAGTTGTTTTAACACCACTACAAACAACTATCAGAAAAACAAGGTTAGTGAAATTATAGGATAAATGTGATCAATCCACAACAAAGATGTCCTTCATTCCATACAAAAATGTCTTGTGAGGTTTTAAAACCAACAAGGAGGCACACACACAATCATTTAGGTTCTACCAAGAACCTAAATGGGTTCTTCGGCTGTCTCTGTGGGAAAACCCTTTCATGAAGCCCATTGGGTTCCATCTAGGACCCTTTCCACAGAAGGTTCCACACGGATAGCCGAAAAACCCTTTAGGAAACCTTTTTCTAAGAATGCACAATGTCAGGTCTTAAGCCGTGCAACTCAAAAGGTCAAACTACCACAAACCAGCTTTCAAACCATGTGCAACATACCGGTACCTTTAGATTTGTTCTTTCTAGGGGCCACCACTGCAGGCCTATCATCTGATGAAAGGGGAAGATCAAAAAGAAGTTGGAAAAAGTCGACCCAGACCTTCTTCATATAGAGCAACATGATCACTAACTGCCTTGTCTGGTCGTAAAGGTCTTGAATTCAGGGGTTTTCAAAACCTGGTCTTCTCTCTTGTAAGAGCCTTGGATTCAGAGGTACTGAGATCTGGTTTTGTATACTGAACTCTAGAAAGCAGGTTATAACCCCAATATACTGTAACTCGAAGTAAACCATATTTGAATAGAACAGGACCTCTTTTTAGAGAAAATGGGTTAGCAATTAGCTTTAGAAGTCCGATTTAACACAGTCGAATTTTAGCCTTTACGTACAACTTCTAGCCGCAACACCTCTGCTAACCCGGAGTAGAGATGAATACTGAAGGCTATATTACTCAAAGTACCTTCGATTTGAACTTTTTTCTTAGCATCTTTAGGCTTGTCTTAGTACAAAGAGAGGCTATTAGCCACAATGTCACAACAAGAAATTACATTTAATTCTTACAACAAGAACCAAAACACACAACCATGGTAAATACATCTACAGTACCTTTTGGTTTTTCTGCTTTTGAAACAGGAGCCTCAACAGCCTCCTCCTTTATTGGCACTTTTCCAAAGACAAACAAGAAGTTAGGCCAAATAAGACGTTAGGCCAAATAAGACGTTAGGCCAAATAAGACGTTAGGCCAAATAAGACGCTTTCATGCTATTTCAGAGTGCAAGTGCATCATCACACAATTGTCAAGGTTTTGATACCTCGACCAGATATTCACCAGCATGTTTTGTACTGGTCATACAGATGTTCAGCTGGACCACAGGAACAAAGTAGGGTTGGGCGGTATAACACTAATACAGTAACTTGTGAGCTTTTCAATACCATTTCTGTTCCACTATTTATTAAACTGCCAAATGAAGAGCTGTTTTGGTATTCACAAAATCTAACAGCAGCGCTGAGGAGCGAGAGGGAAAGAGGCAGAGCGTTTTTTTTCAAGATGGTCCTCGCTGCGGAACACGGAAGGAGGCAAGGTGGCAGAATTGATTTGAATGAAAACCGGAATTGTTAATAGCTTTGATTGAAACCTCTTCAATCAACATCGAAAGATTAAGAAAGCCAAAATCCTGAGTCAAGTCAAGTCAAAGTTTATTCATCATATGCACATTAACAGGTTGTCAACTGAACAATGAAATGCTTATTTCACAAGCTCTATGCTCCAAAAGTTTGGATTGTAAATCAAACAATTACTATGAGGTTAATCTCTGAAGTAGAGATTGTCTGCTTTTATTTGATGGTAATTGAAATACCAATATGCAAAGAACATTCAAAAGACAGGAAAAATAGAATTAGAATTCACTGGAGTGGGCCTTTAAATATATGGAGCAAAGACGGCTCCTGCCCTCGCGAAGTAATTTTTTTATTTATACCATATACTGTGGGAACACTTTAGGACGGTATAAAAAGGTGTGAAAATTGAACCTCCCAAACCTAGAGCAAAGGTTCAAAAAGGTATAAAAGGTGAGATTTTAGGCAAAGATTTAATTTTGCTCTAATATGAACATGAGCAGAATCGGAGAGGCTTGATCTACTATCATTCAATGGGGGAAACTGAGCCACATGAAATGTATGGTAAATAATAATCCTTCTTGGAATCATACCATTTAAAACCAGCTCAAACCTTACCCTTACTTGGCTACCTATGACAGCAGGCTAACAAAAATAATATATCACACTCACACACTCCCACAGTATATCTTCTCGACTTAAGCTGAGAGCAGACTGATCTGTTAAGCTTGTGGTGTACAATGTTGTAATGTAGGCCATACAGTATTGCTGTGAGGGTTCATCTCATGACTGTTTACTTGTCATTATAGTGGAGGTAGGCCTAAATAGTGTGTGTGACATAGCTACAGGCAAACAGAGCAAATTGGGCAATGTCCACAGAGTGTCTATTCTCTGACAAAATGCTGTCAATGTCATGCTCACCGCAAATCAAACTACTGACACATCTCCGAACATGCCATCTCAAAACACACACGCACACAAAATGCTGGAAAAGTGTAAAAACAAGAAGATACCTTTAGTTTTGACTTTTTTCTTAACATCAGTCTTGTCCTCTTTTAGATCAAAGAAAATAAAAACGATTAAATAGTGGCACATTGTACAACGACCTTCTCTAAATACTGTAAAATGACAGGCCCGCTTGCTAGGGAGTGTCTGAACATCAAGGGAGCATAATAAGCACATTCGTTTCTGGTCCATTGTTTTGGGCTAACATCTTATTTAATTTTTTTTAAACAAACTTGACCCAAAATCTCATTACTGTAAAGTGTCCCGATCAAAGCATTACTTTGAATGCATGTGGGGTAAATGTTAAGATTTAAATATCAATGTCAACACACACAGCGTGCAACCGAAGAGGAACAAGTACCTTTTTTCAGCCTTTCTCTTTGGAGAGCAGGGGCTTTTATCACTTTTTCATCTAGCACACACAGAGAACAGAGATGAGACACAGCATGGACAGAGAAGGACATGCGCAACAGACTATCAGACCACAGTGTCAAACTCAGTAGATCAGGCAAACAAACAACAAATGCTATGGCTTATACCGGTCTGTCTTGATCCACCCCTGAGGATACAAAAATCATCAACTAACTTACAACATACTTGTATGAAGCTGTTACAAAAGTAGTAATTACAGTGTTACTACATAGTAAGGGCAAATGTAACCAAAAGGCTTAGGCCTATGCTTCCTCACTAATAATCTCAATCAAAACTGCAATAGCAATATTTATTCCATAAAAGTACGCTAAAACAACCTCACACCATAATTACGAGTAAACTTGGTGGCTATTTTGCATGTTACATTAGACATGCCCTCGCTGAGGGCTTGGGTGCAACAAATTACGATCTTTAAGAGGCCAGATCCTGAACCTCGTCCTCAGCAAAACTATAGCCTCGGCTTACCTGCAAACAACACAGCCTTAAAATGACTCATCATCGTCCTCACCAGCCAAACATAAAGGAACATTTCCTCACAACGACATTAGTCAAAGATAAACCAAGTTGCTCTCTCTATCAATGTTTAGTCTTACAGCTACGAGCCAACGTGGATGACACTCTTCAATTCTGGGGTCAGGATGACTATTATGGCTGTTTGGGAACAAATCTGCTATCGATTTCTAAGTTAATAACCAGGGGTGAGATTTTAACATGTTTAATGCAACACTTCAGAGTTGCATGCATGCACGCACACACACACACACACAAGAACCCATTTACTGCCTGATTGTTTTTGTGCCTCATTTCCTGCATTGTTCCAGCACTCACAGTGTTAACACATTCCATTCGTTGTTAGGAACAGTGGTCGTCCTAGAGTTGGGCTAAATTGAATCAACATGCTACTGCTGGGAAAACAGATGGAATCTAGATGGCATGGAAACTGCTCATTTCACACAGAAAAAAAATGAAGGAAAGATGGACAGATTGATAATATTGCAATTCGAAAATCTAAAGCAGGTTATGAGTTGCTGAAAGGTTAGATTAGAAGAGCGTAATACGAATCATGCACAGCGACACAGAAACGTCACAGCGTCGGAACAGTGAGAATTGCAGAAGCATCATCGCAGTGTAAGTGCAGAAGCTTAGAAAAGTGCAAATCATATGTCCATAAGTCAGTCCAAAGTTCAGGCTGCTATTCTCAATGGCACACACCATTGTAGCAAGGCCAACACGAGGAGAGAGAGAGTTTCCTCTGGTCAAACTTTCAAACACAAGTCTTTTTCCTTGACAGGACAAGCATGATCCTCCTCCAGTGAGAGTTGAGGGGGGGGGGGTAGGGGTAGGGGTAGGTAGACCTGTGCACTAGCTGGTCTGGTCCTCACGGTTGGGTAGGAGAGAACAGTCAGTCGCCGTGCTATTGGTTCATGGGTCTGGTTTCTGCTGTGCTATTGGTTGTGGAGCTTGTCTAGTACAACCCCCTGAACTCCCTCGTCACTCTGGGACGTACCACCAGCAGCCTCCTCCTCCTCCTCCTCAGCTGTCTGCCCCTCTTCTTCCTCCTCCACCTTCTCTACCGTGGTCACTACGTCATAGAGAAACTTGAAGAAGCCGTGAAACCAATCAGAGCCCCCTTCCGCTAAAATATCAAGCACCTCCTCTAGGGACTCAGCGTTCTCATTAGCGCCATCTTTGGTCAGGCCTGACAAGAGAAAAAAACAGGGGGAAAGAGCGAGAGGATAGAGATGGAGAGAAGTGAAAGAAGGGAGGGAGGGAGAGAGAGAAAGGAAGAGAGCGGGATGGTAATGCAGTCAAGAGAGAAGCTTTTCAGTTTTTAAGAATAGAAGAGCAAGAAAAGAATAAGAAACGTTCCCATCTACGCTCTCTCTCTCTCAAAGAGTCAGCTATCGCTTCTCCTCCCTGCCGTTCTGATACGGTCCTGAGTCCAGGACTCGGATTGGTTAAGGAGATCATTAGTACCTCTCTCGGAGGCCACACGGACTGATGTGTATTAGGGTTTTAATGGGTAATGGGAAGAGTCGGTGATGAGCCAGTAGATTAGATTCATGCGGCTTGCGGCAGTAAGCAGGCCAACATCACGACAACACAACATGGCTCGCGGTTGGTTGTCAGTGACGTTGTTATGAAAAGCTACTGAAGCAAAGTCACATCTAGGTCAACTCCACTACTGCTGAAGACATGTAGACTGCAGACTAGACTGGTAAGAGCACTGTCAGAGTACCTATCCTATGATATACTGATACCTGCATCTTACATCCTCTTCACATCTGAGCATGGTGTCTGCAGGTATGTATATTGTAGATACACTACATATATAGGTGAGGATATAGGGGAGGCTGGTGGAGGTAGAACTTGGAGGACAGGCTCATTGTAATGCATGGAGTGTGTTTGATACCATTCCTCATCCATATATTACAATGAGCCCGTCCTCCGATTTCTACCTCCCCCAGCCTCCACTGATGAAGATATAGAGACATGTACAGAGTTCTAGTTAAATTGAACTATTTGTTACTATTCCCCAATACAAATGCTACCTGTACAGTATACTAGAGGTCAATTCTGAATATTTTACACATCAAGAGGAAGCTTTAGTAATGATGATGTGTTGGAAAAAAATGCATTAAAGTGATGCTGTTTTAGGCTGTTCTTTCTTTCTTTCTTTCTTTCTTTCTTTCTTTCTTTCTTTCTTTCTTTCTAAGCAAGCTTATTAAATGACGGCACTGCTAATCAAACAAATGTAAACCAAGTCAGTCATACATCATGAGAATATTTCAGAGATCACAAAGGGGGGTTCTGTAAATGCACTACTTGCCGAGCAGAACTTTGGCGTCCTCCACGTCAAAGTCGCCATCTCCGTCAGCATCGTACGCTCCCAGCTTCCCTGTAGAGAGGAACAGTCTGGATCAATATCTCCATCCGCCATAATGACATCAGCTGTTGCAACACAACTCTGAGACCATATATACTGAAAAATGTATGCACTCACTGCAATGTAAGTCACTTTGGATAAAAGGGATATATTATTATATTATATTATATTACATTACAAGTCCTTTCCACTTATAAACATGGAAGTGGACATGGAGCATGAACACATGTAAACATTGTTTATGGGCTTTTATAATGGTGAATGAATGGTGTTTATCCATCTATTCTTTAACGCACACAGATGGGGAACAGATTGAAACTATTACCAGTATGATAATAATTTATGTTTAAATGCTCTTACACGTGTAGGAACAATTATTACTGGACAACGGGATTATGACAACAACAATTATTGTTTTGTAATTGAATAGCAAAGGGTTTGAGCAGGTTTATTCGCGTTACTATGGTAACCACAGTGTTATTCCACAGGTATATAAGTAACTTTAAAGGTGAAGCATGTCATTTTTTTCTGGCCATACTGAAAATTTTAAAACGTACACGTGCTACATTTTCCAATAGTGGCAATTGCGTGCATACCCTATGAAAACGGGACCTAAAGGGACCTCAAGATTTTAGAAAGCACTTTGTTTGGACCAAACCAGCACTCTTCACTGAAAGTTTTTAATCATGTGATCTCATTCCTTGATCACTACCGATGTATCACCATTTTAAAGCTCACATCTTCATAAAGACTTTGTCAGGCTTTACTGTCAGTCTACTTGCAGAAGCAATAGACCTACTGGCCCTAGTGATTCTGTATCCTTTATAACACTGGTTATAATGATAGCAGGGGAAGCTGGTGGAGGTAGCAATCGGAGGATGTGTGTTCGATACCATTCCTCATTCCATTCCATGCATTACAATGAGCCCTTCCTCCGATTTCTGCCTCCACCAGCCTCCCCTGAGTGATACTGTGCTTACCAAAGCATACTAGAAGTGCAGCCACAGTGTACAGCATAGCATCTGTGTCTTAGTCTAACTGGCCATTCTCATGGCTCTGCCTCTGCAGCGGTAATAAACACACTGTCTGTATTTATTTATTTTTAAAACCTATTTTTGCATCTTTGAGGGGAAGTGATGGTTGTGGTTGATGGTGGTGCTGATCTGCAGCAGCAGAGAGACGCCACAAAGAGAAACAAAGAACGCAGGTTCCAGACAGGTTCCTCTCCAGGCCTATCAAACTAAAACCCTTTGGGAAATGTAAAGAACGTGTTGGTTAACAGGTGGGAGTGGGAGGGTGGGGTTCACCGAAATTCAAGTGCATTTTCTGTATGAGCAAGGTGAAATACTGCATGCAACTTCAGCTAGCCAATGTTGTTTCTGCATGCGGTGAAACGTTGACGCAAATAGAATGGAACATATTCTCAGAAAACATTGTTGAGTTGACATGGTCAGGGCTTAGTGTATACAGTACATGGCAGATGGATCTGAAGTGTTACGTGATAAATGCAAGCAGGATAGGCTGGTGGAGGTAGAAATCGGAGGACAGGCTCATTGTAATGATTATACATGGAATGAGAAATGGAATGAGAAATGGTATCAAACACACGTTACACCTGATTTCTGCCTCCACCAGCCTCGCCTGCATGCAAGTAATGACCATACCTTGCAAAACCTCTGAAAAGTTCAATTGAAATTCCTTGACCCTGGCTGCATGTAAGATTAACACACAGAGCATAGAGTATTTAGGGTAAGATATAGATATCAAAAGTTCATGATTAAAAGACAAAGAGTCTGTATTTTAAGATAAACACAAATGTTAAACTAACTTCCCTTTTCATGAACAAGACCTTTTTGTAATGTTATTTACACAAGTTAAGTCATCCTTCCCCCTTTTTATGATAACCTCAACGCTTCCTGTCTGAGATGGGTTCCTGTCTCAACCACATACAACCAGTTCTCACGTAGAGATACGGTGGAAACATCCTCTATCTATTCAGTGATAAAGAGATCGAATACACAGTGTAGATATATATATTATAATATATTATAATATAACAAAGTATTGGAAAGAGGAAGCATTTTGTCGTTTTTTTGCTCTATACTCCCAACAGTTTGGATTTTTAATCAAACAATTACTATGGAGTCAAAGTAGAGATTCAATGTATTCTTCACCATCTAAATATCTTCATAAGAAATGCAAACCGCACTCAGATTATATGCTTTGATATTTATTCCAACAACAGGAAAGCTAAGCCTACAATAGTCCTTGACATTTGGCAACATGAATTCATGAATGTATGCCAGATACGACTAAACTTTGGATACAGCTGTGGGGTAGCCTAATCTTGATCTCTAGGGGGGGGGGGGGGGTCGCCTAATCTGGATCTCTAGGGGGGGGGGGGGGGGTCGCCTAATCTGGATCTCTAGGGGGGGGTCGCCTAATCTGGATCTCTAGGGGGGGGGGGGGTCGCCTAATCTGGATCTCTAGGGGGGGGGGGGGGGGGGGGGGTCGCCTAATCTGGATCTCTAGGGGGGGGTCGCCTAATCTGGATCTCTAGGGGGTAGCCCAATCTTGAGTCGAGCAAAGCAAGACTAACTGAGGGGTGTGTGACTCACCGATGACGTCGTCGTAATCGACCAGGTCGAACCAGACCACGGCGACTGAGCTCCAGACGCCCAGCAGCGCCAGCACCATGAACCAGGTGAAGATGGAGTTCCTTGGGGCTCCACCTCCTCCCTCTGCCTTCCTGCCGTTCCTACTCGCCTCGGCAGGCTTCACCTCTGGACAAAGGAAGGACACAGTGAACATAGCATATCCTCTCATTCCGGAAGCCTCAAATTCAGTGCATCATTCTCATGATGCGCCACAGGCATCTGTATTTCTCTCTGCATTTTGATACATACTTTGCACAGTTGAATTAAAAAAAATCAACTACCATTCTCTACCAAGTTGTTTTCCCCTAATCGGTGAGTGAATGAGTGTGAGCAGGTAGAGCAGTGAGAGGGAAGAATGTAGCTCAGTTAGAAAATACCCCGTCAGAATCAGATGCCAGGACAACACAGACATACAGGCTGATCCTAAATCAAATGTCTAAGGGCAACTTCTTCAGAGGAGCAGACTAAACAAGCAGTGAGACAGGGAGAATGTGTTGTTATGACTGGA
Organism: Argentina silus; assembly: GCF_951799395.1. Classification (NCBI taxonomy): domain Eukaryota; kingdom Metazoa; phylum Chordata; class Actinopteri; order Argentiniformes; family Argentinidae; genus Argentina; species Argentina silus. The sequence goes on along the minus strand of NC_139655.1, from coordinate 34,703,456 downwards.
AATTACGATGTAGTAAAAATGAAACTTGATCTAGGTTAACAAGCCTGGAAGTAGAGGAAGTATGAAACACCACAACACATCATCTCTGAAACCCCCTCACATTAGCCCGATACAGTAGGCCATGGGAACAGCCAGGATGTACTTGTAGCTTATTTATCTGGGATCACAGATGCTGACTGACACACTTGTCATTTTTACTCTGTATTGGTCAGATCTTCACTGCTGCTCTATGAGATGTCTCGCACAAAACTCCCAACTAAATCAATTACAGGCCTACCTAAAATTAGAGATGACATGCGATTGACAAGCATAGCTCATAGTGGGCTACATACTGTACAATATGGAGAGACCTGGCTCCCCCTGTACACAAGCACTTGGCAATAACAGACTAAACTAAATAGAGGAGGAACTACTGCAACAGCTTACTACAGGTGATACTAAATCGATGAAGGCTAGTCGAAAAGCACAACTTTTCACAACCCAGAGACGGAGAATAAGGACATCTCAAGAACTGGAAACATCCTGGGTTTGGGTCCACAACATGACCTGGACCCTGTAAATGGCAGGACGACCAGAGGAACTGAGAGAGTGACAACATGACCTGGCTGAGGAGAGAGAGAGAACAGCTGCTACTCAAACACTCCAAAGATAGGCGTACACGTATGAAACGGCCATACTTGTTTAAAAGCATTGCCGTAGACAAGGTAGCCACTAAAGCTACGAGCTGTACAACAGAAACATGTCAAAATAACAGCTTATAGGCTAGCTAATGTTTGACAGAATAGCCTTGACAGGTCATTTTACATTTTGGCACTGTTAAAATCCTCTTTTATAAACGTAGGCAAACACGTTTAAACTTCTTCATCTGTTCCTCTATTTTCCAACTGATAAAATAGACACACTCTAGTGCTTTATATAGCAGCAAATATAAGAATAGGCCTAGGTTGACAAGGTTGCTCTACAACCTTCTGTCATATGCTGCTCTGTTAGCTCAAAAATGGACACTCTGTTCATTGGAACCAGACCTCTCAGTCTAGTCTATTCCATGTCCGTGTTTCAAATTTGCCATTTCACACTTTTGAACCAAACAGGGCCAAACTGTTTTTATTATCCTATATTATATCCTATCCTTAACTAAGACCCCTGGACCCTACCTGTGTCTTTAGCCATGAATTCCTTTGCGTTTGCCTCCTCCATGGTGGCAGATAGAGAGGGATCAAACTCCTCCATGTCCCCACTTTCTGACCAAACCTCCAGCGTGAATCAGCTGTAGAATGCTGTGGTCACTGGCTGTTAGAACTCGATATGGGACAAGACTGCCTGCCTGGCCCAAGGGACTATATTTAGAGCTGTCAAATGAATATGGGGAGGGCATGCTGTGTGTGTGTGTGTGTGTGTGTGTGTGTGTCACTGCTGTGCCATAGTCCGATGGGAGACGGAGAGAGGACTGTAGGCTAACAGACTCAAACTCAGGTTGAGTGAACTCCAGCACTGAAGCTTTGGTGACAGAAGGTTTGCTTTAATGAATATTGCCTTGCCGTTCTTGATATGAAGCATTCAGGCTACACAAGTTGGTCTAACCATCTGCTCACAACATGGGTAGAGTAGCGTTTTATTTATTTTTTATCAGAGATGCCACTGTTTCCGTAAAAAATGAGAGCAGAAGAGCCGTCAACCTTTTACCAGAACGTGGCGACATTGCACTCCCTTATCTGTTGTCAGCATGAGAACTGTGTTTCTGCCAGCTGCCATAACACAGAGGCCATGCAACATGAAACCTCAGGCCTAAACTAGGCTATAGGACCCATGAGGACCAACATTTGAAATCCATCAGAGCGTATCAAATTGGGTATCAAATGAAAGCTAAGAGTCTATATTTCAGGGAAATTGTGTCAGATACACATTTCTCAACTATCATAAAAATAGGGATAAGCAAAAGCTTTGATTTCTTTGTTTGATTGTCAAACATTTGGAAAAGGGTTGACGAAAACATTAGAAAGTATTTAAAAAGGTGTTAAGAAACACATAAACCCTCATACTAATATCAAGACTTATATTTAGTTTTTCAGAAATGGTTTGGCATGGCTAATATATTTTCTAATTTATCTGCCTCATGAGGGAAGATAATGAAAGTTCACACAAGTAAGAAGTATAGGTAGACTTCTAGACAAATAATTAGTGTTTTAACTGAAATGCTTCCTCGTTCCAATAGAGGACGCAGTATATAAGTTGATAAAACATTAATTAGACATTATTACCTTGTTGAGATCATCGATTGTATATTTATACCTGTGTCCCCCTATTTTGGCTACATCATCATGTACAGAATGACATCCATAAATTATGCATTTCTGTAGGGGACCCATGCAGTCATTCTGTTACCATCATTCTGTTACTGTATGTAAATCCACTTCACTTACTGTAGCTCAACAACCAAAATAGATGTGTTCAAACTCAAGGTATCATATCATAGCTAACACCCGACTCTTTTCTGCAGGCATATTTAAATCTTAATTTGGAGCAGATATTTGGGGAAACATGGTTACATAAAAAACAGGGATATGTTATGGTCATTCTGTTACCAAAGTACATTTTTGTTATTATTATTTTCAGTTTAAATTGTTAGAACTAGTCCTTACGCATACAATTGTATGGTTTGTTATACTTTGCTATCAAGGTTTTTTGTTTGACATATGTTGAAGTGAAAAATCGAGCCCCAGCATGATTTTGTTACCGCGGAATTGCCCATAGGCTTTATGCATCTGTAATAGGCGGTTGTGTTTGTTTGTGTTCTCAGAGGTATAGAGTTGCAGAGGCAGCCTCAGTGACACTGCCTCAGTAACCTTAAACCTAATGACAATGATGCCTGATGGTCTTCTAGGGGTTATCAGCTAGCCTAGGCCTACATCCTTGGATAGTCTCCTGGATAAAGACCAGACCATCGATGTGGCATGCCAAAGGAGGCAAACACAAGTGGATTTGGCTAAGACAAAGACATTCATACCCTGTCTAAATGCTACTCTTTGATCAAGATGCAAATCGAATGATGGTTTCCACTTCACACAGCAGACTGAGCACTCACACATTAGCCGATGGGACCACACAGGCTAACGGAGAACTGTCAGACAGTCATGCAAGCCTGTGCATTTTGACTCCCGGTATTTAGTCTCTCAGATGTTGCCAATGACTGACTGTCGAGCACAGACAACAATAGAACACAGCAAAGCAAACAGGGACAAACATGGGCCCAATCATGCTACATCCAAATGCATGGCGGCTAATCTTCTGATACCTCAAATCCCCCTCTATTGTCCAGTTGTGTAGATGCTTGGTCTATGACTGACACAACGGGGGGATGATATGGAATCAGTGAAAACAATGACACAACACTTCAAATGCATGCAAGAATGACTTACAATGCAGGAGCTGTTAGCAAAATCAACCACTCAAACCATGTGGGACTAATACTAAGTAATTCCAAAAAAAAAAAGAACACACCACTGACTGGGTTAAATCAAACGGTTAAAACCAACTCCTCACACAGAGTACCCAGGTCTACCTCATACGTCCAGAAACAGCACTCGAGATGAATATCATATGATGTGCACTAGAAGGAATCATTTGAAAGGGAGATTTTAGGAGGGTAGGCCGATGATGTGCTGCAAAACATTGTTTTTTTTATGAACATCATTGTGCAATTGGACCAATGAAAGATCTCCACCACGGACTGTAAAAAAATAACCAGGGGTCAATGGACATTCAGAACTTGTTTACTGCTGGCAAGATTCCATGGCTTTCCAGCTAGCTATATATCATCATCATCCAAAAATGGCTAGCTAATAAGCTAGCAGCCTAAGCTTCACTTTTTTCGGCTAGCTTAGCTGCATATATTGCTGGTTATCCTGCAAGATAAAACTGCTGAGTGACGAGAAACATCACTGTGATGCGGCTAACGCAGCTGGCTAGATCGTTATCCTTGGCTGAATAAACATCATTCGCAAGTTAGCAAACAGCAAGAAGGGAAGGGTACTGACCTTTCTTGGCATGATTTCTGGAATTTTTCCTTGGAGCCATTGCAACGTTTCGAAGTTGCAGAGAAAATGAAACGTTATAGTTCGACTGAGACACAATAAGCCCGTTAGCTACTTCTTTCCAAATAATATCAATCCGATCTTCCGATATCTCTCCTGAGAAATGGTAGCAAGCTAGACCTCGACCCTTACGAATCCAACACAATTCTTGTCCTCATGGATACTGACAAGCTAATGTCCATGGTTACCACATGGATATGATTGATCACACATCCCTCCAGTCCCAGATTGAGAAAGTATGTTTGCAGCGTACTGTTTTTGGGGAAATTCAACTGTGATTCGACCACTAGTCGTTTGGGACAGCCCTGAAACTCCGCCCATGTAGCTGCTTCGATAACAGCAAAAACGTGGCAAAAGAAGGAGAAAGAAAGATGTTCTCTGTCGCGAGATCTTTATGCACATCTAATGTGTGTGTGTGTGTGTATTATTGACAGTATATAAGGTATGCATCTGTGTGTCAGACTCTCTCCTTCTCTCTCTCTTTCTCCCTCTGTGTGTGTGTGTGTGTGTGTGTGTGTGTGTGTGTGTGTGTGTGTGTGTGTGTGTGTGTGTGTGTGTGTGTGTGTGTGTGTGTGTGTGTGTGTGTGTGTGTGTGTGTGTGTGAGAGCGAGAGAAAGAGATACGCTGTAAACCTGTGTGATATTGAAATTTAGACAATGGACGAAGGGTGTGTGATATCAAAGCTACCCTAGAATAGACCATTTTCAGATGTGATGGAAATGTGATCTTCTCTCCCCCCAGTCTTTTGTGTGGAGACAAAATGCAGTGGTTTTTACCCACTCCCTCGACCAGAGAGCTGGGCTCTATCAGGCTCATTGATGACTCAAGAAACGTGTTACACTATAGTCCCATGGCCAATGTCCCACTGGGGTCTGAGTGTGCATTCATCAAACCCCACATTCCTGTTCACCAAAACTGAACCCACGAGACAATCACCTCTGGAGTGCAGGCCTATGACTGAATATACTAGCACAACAATTACTCAATAATCTGCATTGAACACACAGTTCCAAGTGAGCATAAGAATGGGTGCTGATATCTTACTTTGTGTGAACAGTCTTATGTCATATGCTCAAATCATTCAACAACCACACAGACTTTCATTAGGATTTTAATTTTTGGACTAAAACCAAATAAATTCTTTATTATAATACATTTGCTATAACACTGTGCAATTCACATTGTTGATGTGTTCCGTTTTAGGTTGTACAGCACAGTCTTCATTTTGTTTGCATAAATAAAAAATATGAACTGAGCTTTGTGATTCCCTCTGGTTAACCCTTCACTTTCTAGAATCTCTCCCCCTGAATTCCACCACCACCTAGGCCCAAAAGGCCTAGACATGAGCCTTAAGACATGAGCGTAGATCTTAGGAGGGTTGGATAAATATGGCAAACATTCCACCTGGCTTATCCGAAGGCAAGGCGGAGCCATTCCCATAATTGCCTATCCAATCATCTCAAACCTACACAGGGGTCCGGGTGGCAGCGGCTAGGATCAAACTTTTCTCAATGTATAATGTACAGTAGGTAGGCTGATGTTTAGCAGCACAGTCATTGGTAAGACCAATAACAACATTTTAGCTTTGCTCTCATATACAGCAGCCTATAACATCCTGATCACTGGGTGAAATCCTTAAGTTGTACCCGTTGCTTCTTGACACGCTCATGTCTTTTCACATGAGAAAGCACCCTTTTTGAACACAACGTAGGTAGATCTGCTAAAAATGGAAATAAAAACATCCTGATAATCAGGAGTACAACTTGTGCCAAGTCGCCTACAAAATAATTACAGTCTATTTACAAAAACAAAAAAAAGGATAGCATCAGTAATTTAATAACAGCATTAGCTAAAGAGATACAGTTGGGAGATCATGTGTCCGTTTGGTGAGAGGATCGTCACCCATCCTACTACCTACATCATCCAGTTACTGAGGGGTACATGCATACAATAGAGGCATCCCGTCCTTACGTTACTTTGTATCACTGATTGTTTAGACTGGTCACATGACTACCCACTAATCCTTAGTCAACCTCTGGAATCTGCATGATGAGATGAACGCTGAATCCCCAAATAAAGCCAGACTCCTACACGCCAGACACTCCTACAGATTAAAGGAGGAATGGATAGGAATAAGTATTGGAGCTGAGACGATAAACCAAAAATAACGGACAAGCCTACCACTTACCGAAGATCCTGTCGTTGTCGGTGATTACTGTACACAGCGTTGCTGCACGCATAAAACCATCGGCCTACGGCACGCAAAGCTTTCATCTATGCCGTTTCGTTTCAACCAAAACTACACCAGCCAACCACAGCTGTTTCCTGCGCTTTATTGAACCTGTTGGCAGTTCTCCTAAGTGATGCTGCGATTACAGAAAGTAACCATGCACTTAAAAAAAAAAATCGAGAAACATGGATTCATTTATCGTGATATGGACAAAAACAAAACAAAAAACATATCACCCAAATTTAATAAGCACAATTTCTCCATCGTGGCTTCTTTGGAACTTTTGCTATATTGCACTCACCGTTCCAATCCTTGCGGATCTCCAGGAGAGGCCAGGGGATAGGAGTAAGGGAATGATTTGGGATTCAGCAGAGTGGTGATCATAGGTTGGAAACAAGCACGTTCCCGGGAATGTATGGGTGTAAAGGAATACAAAGGTGTGCGGTCTGTCACGCCCTCTCCTAAGAGAGGCATGTTAACACATCTTACTTCCAGAAAGGAAAAAAAGAAACAAGGAGGCAAATGGAAAAAAAGAAAAACCTAAATGGCAAAACCTTTAAAATGCCCTTGAGATGCCCTCAGTCCATTCACTGTACACAGCACAATACCTCTCCTCCTTTACTCATCCATCACTCCTCTTTCTTTCTTTCTTTCTTTCTTTCTTTCTTTCTTTCTTTCTTTCTTTCTTTCTTTCTTTCTTTCTTTCTTTCTTTCTTTCTTTCTTTCTTTCTTTCTTCCTTCCTTCCTTCCTTCCTTCCTTCCTTCCTTCCTTCCTTCCTTCCCTCCCTCCCTCCCTCCCTGTGACCTCTTGCCTCTATTGCGTACATGACTGATTGGAGAACAGTGACTGTGTGTGTGTGAAGCTCCGGTTACAGGTCAGGCGGATGCTTCTGAAGGGTTATAAGGTGTCGTGAGTTCTTATGAGGGAGTCGTAGAGTTCTGGTTTTGTGGCAGGACTCACACCGCACTACTCGTGAGCTGGGTGGGATGAGTTTTGAACCGTCCTGGGTGGTGCCAGAAGAGAAAGAGGAGGAAAAGGTGGTGGAGGAAGAGGAGGGCAGCAAGCTGCAGATGAGCCTTCTACCCCACCGCCCTCACGTAGACTTCTGGCGGTAGTGGAGTGTGAGGTCTCCTCCGCTCTTCCAGATGAAATGCTTGACTGTCCTCAGGTCCATGTTGGGGTCCAACACCTAGAGAGAGGATTGTGAGTGATGCTGGAAACCCCCTCGGCCTACAAATGGATTGAATTGGGGTCCAAGAAAAACCTCTGATGGAGGTGTGCAGTGATAGAACAAGAAGAAGAAGAGATAGGAGAAGGCTCTGGTAGGGGCTAGGGCTATCTACCTACCAATGGCTTCAGCCTTACCTGGTCCTGACAGAGCAGTTCGATCTTCTCCTCGGCAAGCACCGCCATGTCTTCTTCCTCCTTCTGCTCGCTGGCCTTCTCATTGGCCGAGGCGCCCGTCTGAGATTCGTTGTCCAGGTTGATGATCTTCTCGTACACGTGCTCCATCACCTTCCTCACCTGCAGCATGTCGCTGGCAGACAGACGGTCCCTACAGAAACCACCACACTATAATATCAGCCGGGTTCCCCTACGGAAACCATAACACCGTACCGCGGTGGAAATGCATCGTATGAGATCGTTTCAAAAAGCTCGAGCTTACTTCTTTAACGTTTTTGCTCCCGATGAGGAGTGAGGCTGGAGGTAGAACGGGATTTTGTTGAATTTGGGCATGTTCTTCTGGAAGCAGAGAACAGAAAAGGGGAGGGGGGGGGGCGTAGAGGAAGCCATGACAACTACATCTAGTACATTCCCATGACAAAACAGTGATCGACTTGAAGTGTTCGCAGGGAAAGGACGAGAGCTTACGTCTACGGTGATGTCGATGACCCACTGAGGGACCGTCTCATTCAGCAACATGGACTCCGTCTCTCCGCCCGAGTCTCGACACAACAACCTGAAGGCACAGACACAGGCAGGAACACACACACACCTGAGACTCCTACAGATGGAATATCTTGAATTGTTTAAACGATACAACAAGTCATAAAGAACACCTGCTTAAACTGTCGGGTGGACAAAATCTTCATTCCATCGTTTCTAAATCAATGAGACAAGCTGTGAGACAAGTAGGCAGGAGTGTGTACGGTACCTGAACAGGGTCCTCCCTCCTACCTCGCCAAAGATGACGGGAGTGTGTGGGGGCACCTGGAAGTAACCGTTTCCTTTCTGTATCCTGCTCTCATGCTCCCCGTTCACTGGTAACACACACACACACACACACACACACACACACGATACCGAATATAGATGACCCGATAGCAGTATCATTAGATGTATATCAGAGCGATCTCTGTGTGTGTGTGTAGGCGGATGTGGTAGCTCCAGGGCAGAATTGATGCTTCCCCCTTCGTGTGTGTGTGCGTGTGCGTGCTGACCGTGGTTCATCTCTGTCTCCTCATCCATGGGGTTGATGTGTGTCCGGGGCCAGTACTCTAGTAAAGCCTGCAGCAGCAGTCCACCCAGGTTCACTAGCAGAGAGGAAGCAGCAACAACAACAACACAGCACAGATCAGCACCACCTTGTATCTGCCACATACGTCCATGTTATGTTGCTATAGCATACACAAACGCATCATTGAACAATTCATACCTCCAATACACATAATACACAGTATTACACAGTAAGTATCAAGGTGAACTGAGTATCATGTCATACACTGATAATCAACTCCAGTATTTCTTTTTTTTCTTTCACTCACGCTTGGGGTCGGATCCGTCTGGGCTAGAGAAGCCTGCGTCCTTTGCCGACACCCACGCGGCAAAGCAGTCACTCTCGTCCAGAGTGATGGTCAACATCTACCACAAAACAAGTCACGTTGACGTTGCAGGCTAGACACTAGGATAAGAGCATTGAGAACAAAGAACAAAAGAAAAACTCCCACACAAATGCTCCTTTTACCCCCTTTTAGGGTGACGATGTGGATCTCCGTTTGTAAAAAGTGGTCAAAGAAGGATTAAAATAAGACAGGCTTTTTGTCTTCAACATGTGGAATAACAAGACAACATTGGTAGTCTTGTTGTAATCCGACAGGGGCTTTTCGCTTCTTACCCCAGTCTTGAGATCCACAGAGAACCAGTTCGGCACGTAAACCATCTTGAACCTCTTCTTAATCTCCTCATCAAATTCCGTCTTTCCAAGGTCTTCCACCTTACATGCCTGAAGGGGGTGGGGGGGGGGGGGCAGGGGGAGAGAGGAGGGGAAAGATGGGGACTCAGGAGTGCTATTCAATCAAACACTGGTCAACAACAGAAACTGCCGATGCACAAGCAACAAAGAGGAGAGAAAGTGGTGAATACCTTGAGAACATCCCAGTATGCAACATTGTTGTTGGTGTCTTTGGTCAGTATGTGTCTCTTGTCATTCAGAATGTGGCACTGAATGATGCTAGCTCCACCTACAGGACAATCACACACACAACACTCACTGTGAGACTTGCTTTAGTTCAAATGAAACAGACACTATGTAATCTATCTCCTGCTAATACCTGTACCTTCTGGAGTACTATGTCGTGTAATTGAGGTTTTTTGCAGGCGTTGAATAGACAAATGGCAGCATAATAAATACCCTTCAAGAAGACACATGCTCAAGGACTCTGTGGTAGCTTACCTCTAATGACCTGCCCTAGTGAGTGAGTGAGTGAGAGTGTGTGTGTGTGTGTGTGTGTGTGTGTGTGTGTGTGTGTGTGTGTGTGTGTGTGTGTGTGTGTGTGTGTATTTGTGTTCACCTTTGATGACCTGTTCCGGCTGTGTGCAGAGGGGAGTCAGGGGAGTGGTGCAGTCGTTGTCGTAATCACCAGATGCTCTGAAGTTGTGAATGCCCTTCAAAGACTGCCGTACATCAGCACAGGGAATAAAACAGCAGTCAACACCAATAACAACTATACAGACGTATGGGTTATCTTAGAGAAGACAAGGAATTATCATGACCTATGATACAATATTATTTTTAAATGTTAAATTAAAAAAATGGAACTCATTTACTTGCAATTTCCATCATTTCAAGCAACTCTAAATTAAAGAAAACGCTAATTTATCCAGCCCTAATTTAGCCCTACTGTGGCTACTGTAGCCACCAGCGATGGGGGTAGGGGGTGGGGGGGCGTAGCTTACCCATTTGTTGACAGTGGACTTGGTGGTGGACACCCAGAGGGCCGTGGGGGGGTCGGCAGTCCGGTCCAGCTCCATCTGAACCACGGACGAAAACACACCGTCAATACGTTGATCATTTCAACCTGACCGCAACTACATTTCCCAGGGTGCCCCTCTGCCTCTCACCTTGAGGACAGGGGCCTTCTCCTCACAGATGAGGACCCTGATGTCAGGGTTGCGTAGGTCTGTACAGTAGATCTTTCTGTCCCTGCCGCCCGAGTACACGTGCGTGAAGGCCTCGTTCACCTGGAGCGCCCACACGCCTTCGTCGTGGACGCGGTAGGTGGCGATGCACCGCTGTTGCCCCAGCGACCACAGCCGGATGGTCCCGTCGGAGCTGCCGGAGAGACACTGGAGGGAGAAACAGCATGAAGAGCATTATTCTACCATGAAATACCATGTTATTACGCCATGACATACCATGTTATTATACCATGAAATACCATGTTATTATTATACCATGAAATACCATGTTATGATACCATGTTATTCTACCATGAAATACTATGTTATTACATCATGGCTTACCATGTTATGATACCATGAAATACCATGTTATTATAGCATGAAATACCATGTTATTACAGCATGAAATACCATGTCAAAGGAGAGGAGGTGCCTTACTTGCAATGTTTCAACTGTTTAACTGCAATGCTAACATTTTCAGTCTAATGGTGGGTTAGGGTTAGAGTTAGTAAGGTATGTATGGAATTCCAAAACAGAGTTATACTTAGAGTTCTTACCTGGGTGCCATCGCGGTTCAGCAGCAGTGATTTCACGTTGTCCGTGTGTCCCTTCAGCTTCATCAATTTAGCACAGGTTCGAGGATCCCACACTCTCAGCACCTGCAATGCACTCACTGACTGAGCGATGTAGACTTTAAAACATCACAATAAGTTCATCTTTAACTGCCAAACTGACAATGTCATGTGACTTAATATTTTTGTAACAAAGTAGTAACGATCAGTGAAGCAAGATCTGTATTCTGTCGTCCTTTTGGACCCTGACACGGTGACTGTCTGCCCTTTGACCCTACCTTCTCTGTGGACCCTGACACGATGACTGTTCCCATCTGGTTCATGGACAGACTGTAGATAGAGTCTTTGTTCCCGCTCAGAGAGGATGCTGGGATAGGACAGGGACAGCAGAGTTAAGGAGTACAAAATGACACAATGACTGTATGACCTTTGACCCTACCTTTTTTTGTGGAGAGGACAAAGTCCTCAGACTGGTGTAAACTTACAATACAGCAGAGACACACAGACACACAAGGCAATTAGTCCCATGACTGTGTCAGGGAAACTAGACTAGCTGTCTAAAGTCAACGACTGAAGTTGAGTCGACTAAGACGTGTTACTCACTGGTGACAGTGTTATTGGAGGCAGTCAGTGCTGTCAGTGTGTTGACATCCCAGAGGAAGATCTGTCTGTCCAGCCCTGCTGACGCCACCAGCTCCTTGTCCTTGGCATAGGCTAGGGCTTTCACATAGTCCTACACACACACACACACACACACACACACACACACACACACACACACACACACACACACACACACACAGCGCTAGTTAGTCTGATGCACAAACACCACACAGCTAGTTAGTCTGCGAGAACAAGGTCCTGCACACACACAAGAATGTGAATATGAGTTAAAATGTTGGGGGGGTTAGGGTTGGGGGGGGGGGGGGGGAATTACCTTGTGTGTTCGTAGTGTGGACATACAGAAACCCTTATGAGCATTCCACACCTTCACTGTAGTATCTGAGGAAGCAGATATCACTGGAGAGAGAGAGAGAGAGAGAGAGAGAGAGAGAGAGAGAGAGAGAGAGAGAAGAGTTGCAGAACACATGATCAGAGGGACAGGGTACGTGGAATTTAACACTATCTGTGAATTGAGTTACTTTTCCATATATATATCTCATATGAATATCTAAAATTTTCCCACTGATGTTGTGTCCCATCTTGGGGGTGATGAAAATCAACAACACTCCTCTTCGGTGCCTGTTCAACCCCTGCAGATCTGGACTAACTCATCTTACTCACATGTCTTCCCATTGCAGCAGAGGACGATGTCATTGACCCAGTCTGTGTGGTGCTCCATAGATGCAATGTATGGGTCCTGCTGCAATATAGAGCATTAGTATTGCAATACCAGTGTTTGTATGGCTATATCGAGCCTACCAGTTGACCATTATCACCACATCAATGACCTTCACTCTCTACCACATCAGCATAGAAAACACCATAGTCTAGGGTATTTCAGAGTATCCTAAGATGTTGCATTCAGTGATTATTTGTATAGGCTAAAGCATACCAAAACAAGCCTACTGTATCAAGACCACAGTGTCATCTTGAGACAGAGGGGGGGGGGTCATGGTCATAAAGCGTCCTATCAGGGTTAAGTGCGTCATAGCGAGAGACAGTTTACCTTGTGCTGGTTCACGCTCCATATCCTGATGATGGAGTCTCTACCCGCAGTGAAAAGACGGTTCAGGGCCGGGTCAAGCTGGAGAGCATTTACCCCGTTACGGTTATACCTCTCCACCTCATCTCTGATCACATATGATACCTGCAGACACACAGAGGACCTGAATGAGAACACTACAGCAGCCAAATGAAGATGGATGGGCATGATTCGGGTGTAACCCCTTTGACATGTTATGTAGGAGTTGCCATTGTTGGCACTAATGCATCTCTGCTCAAGTGAATTGAGCTGTCAACAGCTGATCATGGTCAAGGAAATGGGCTCTAACGGATGATGATGACATTGTTATAACAGCATGTTCCGTCTGACAGTTACAATGTTGTCAGAGAGGCCTCTTTTTTTATCTGCCTGACCTCTGGTATCTGAGCGATACAGGCTACAGTCTGTCAATTTGTATGCAATTGTAAACGAGCTATAACTGTAAGAATGCTACGACTTGTGATTCGTGCTAGGATGATTGAACCCACTCCAACTGATTGCATACCAAGCTTGAAGCTAGCTAGCCTGACATTTCGCTCGCTAGACCGGACGTGATCTCTCCAGCTTTGCCATGCTAGTCGCGGGGGCGGGGAGGGGAGAGGAGAGGAGGGGGAACCCTCCACCTCACCGCAATGGTCCCGCTGACATGCACATCTCTTGACAGTTGAAGCTAATGCAGCAGGATCTCGGTCAAGCGAGCATGCTAGCTGCATCCTTCACAACCCTAATGGGCCTCACAATCAACGGAGTCTGCTAGCAGTAGGTAGCTAACCCGGCTAGCTCCATCACTAGTGCTACTGCTAGCGATACCAGGCAGAGCAGAGGCAGGCAGGCAGGCAAGCAGGCAGGCAGGCGGGGAGGGAGGGAGGGAGGAGGGACAAGCAGCTGCACTTGCCCGCCACACGTTGTAGGTTCAGTGACATCCATAGATCGCAAGGCTATATAGTCATGTCACCCCGGCTAAGTGTTGCAGATGGATGCACCTCTGAAACCCCCCCTCCCCACTCTGCATGCAGCAGAAGGACAAGATGAAAAGATGTACCTGGACTTTTCTCCGGCCAGCAGCATTCTGCCTGTGATGAGTCGCCATCTTACATGTTGACAGCTTTACGTCACTTCCATAAAGAGGGAAAACCGGACCCTTCCGGAGAGGAGGAACCCTGTCCGCCCACACAACTTATTATATGGACAACTTATTTATGGACATCGGGCATGCAGGGTTGAATAAATGACTAAATGAATCGATAAATGAATGAATACAAATAAAACATTTACATGTATGGCATTTAATGGACGCCTTTATCCAAAGCGACTTACAACAAATACATTTGTTTAAGTAAGTGAATCATCTATCCGTCAGTCATCAGAAGATAAAGTAATCAATGCTCGGACCAGGGGCCATAGGCAGTCACAATGGTATAAGGTAAAAGAATGGTAGAAGAATAAAATAAAATAAAATTATATGTATATATATATATACACACACACACACACACACACACACACACACACACACACACACACACACACACACACACACACACACAGTACGAGTCAAAAGTTTGGACACACCTTCTCATTCAATGGTTTTTCTATGAAAGAACACATATGGAATTATGTAATAAAAAAAAAAGTGTTAAACAAACCAGAATATGTTTTAGATTTTAGATTCTTCAAAGTAGCCACCTTTTGCTTTGATGACAGCTTTGCACACTCTTGGCATTCTCTCAATCAGCTTCATGAGGTCGTCGCCTGGAATGGTTTTCAATTAACAGGTGTGCCTTGTCAAGAGTTAATTTGTGGAATTTCTTACCTTCTTAATGTGTTTGAGACCATCAGTTGTGTTGTGCAGAGGTAGGGTTGGTACACAGTTCTATACAGTGAATAACCCTATTCGACTACTGTTCTAATCCATATTATGGCAAGGACCACTCAACTAAGTAAAGAGAAGCGACAGTCCATCATTACTTTAATGAAGGTCAGTCAATCCAGAAAATTTCAAGAACTTTGAATGTATCCTCAAGTGCAGTCGTGAAAACCATCAAACGCTATGATGAAACTGGCTCTCATGAGGACCGCCCCAGGAAAGGAAGACCAAGAGTTACCTCTGCTGCAGAGGATAAGTTCATTAGAGTTACCAGCCTCAGAAACCGCAAATTAACAGCACCTCAGATTAGAGCCCACATAAATGCTTCACAGAGTTCAAGTAGCAGACACATCTCAACATCAACTGTTCAGAGGAGACTGCGTGAATCAGGCCTTCATGGTCGAATTGCTGCAAAGAAGCCACTACTGAGGAAGAACAACAAGAAGAAGAGAATTGCTTGGGCCAAGAAACACAAGAAATGGACATTAGACCAGTGGAAATCTGTACTTTGGTCTGATGAGTCCAAATTTGAGATTTTTGGTTCCACCCGCCGTGTCTTTGTGAGACGCAGAAAAGGTGAGCGGATGGTTTCTACATCTTCCCATCGTGAAGCATGGAGGAGGAGGTGTGATGGTGCTTTGCTGGTGACACTGTTGGTGATTTATTCAAAATTCAAGGCACACTTAACCAGCATGGCTACCACAGCATTCTGCAGCGACATGCCATCCCATCTGGTTTGCACTTAGTGGGACCATCATTTGTTTTTCAACAGGACAATGACCCCAAACACACCTCCAGGCTATGTAAGGGCTATTTGACCAAGAAGGAGAGTGATGGAGTGCTGCGTCAGGTGACCTGGTTTGTTTAACACTTTTTTGTTTACTACATAATTCCATATGTGTTCCTTCATAATTTTGATGTCTTCAATATTAATCTACAATGTAGAAAATAATAAAAAATAAAGAAAAACCATTGAATGAGAAGGTGTGTCCACATTTTTGACTGGTATTGTGTGTGTGTGTGTGTGTATATATATATATATTATTATTAACAGGAGAGAAACTTGTAGTGGGGGTGAAGAGGTATTTAGGAGGGACAGTCTTCAATCTGCGTCGGAAGATTGGTAGTGACTCTGCAGTCATGACAGCAGTGGAAAGGAATATAATGACACTGTTATTACATGATGTCCACTTATAGAACAGATCTCATTGATTGTTTTGCTGATTGATTGTTTTTCTTTGCAACAATTATAGTGTTGGTAGTCTGCCTGTAAAGCAACTTACATTGCAGTGAGTGCATACATTTTTCAGTATATATGGTCCTAGCAGGAATCAAACCCCCAACCTCAGGGTTGTTAGTGCCATGCTCTACCAACTGAGCCACAGAGGACCATGAACAATGACAATGAATTTATCACAGGGTTAGGGGTATGTTTAGACAAAGACCATGTTTGGAGGCCGTTTGGAGACTGACCCATGACCCAGAAAAATGTTTATATGAGACCCAAGGCAGAATCAGAGGGGTTCAGATTACTTCTTGACAGCTGTTTTTTTGTGGTCGCCATGACATGAATATGGTGGTAGTCATGACTGCCTCTCTAGACTACACAGTCAAATGGCGATGATCTCCTTATCTTGTCAAACAGCCCAGATACAAACTCACCAATCAGCTGGTGCTTGTGGTCCTGGGGGCTCATCTGTCTTTTCTGGGAGGGTGGGGGAGGGGGGATTTGGCCAGTGGCCATAACCACCGAAGAGGCAGTGGGCCGGACCTGACCCACAACAAATGAAATGCCTTTCCTGGGCTGGACATGCTTGATTACCCATAGTCTGATGACTGTTCATGAAGTTAATTAATGATGACATTTCTGTGATAGATGGCTTTAGGTTGTGGAGATCTTGTGTTGGTGTTGACGGTCTCTGAGAGGGCTGGGGTGGCAGGCAGTAGCAATGAATAAGGCAAGATTTCAGGATACAAAAATACTTGAAGTCGCTCATGACCATAGTGTCAGTCAATATCAGATGGTCTTCTGAGAGAAAACAATATGAATTATTCAAGAGGACGTCATGTCCAGATTTAATGTAATATGGCCTATCAAGCAGCTGGCATGATTTGATGCTGTCTGGACTGTAAGGTGACTGTCACACTGGTTGAGTCCACGCTCAAATGCGAGCTTGCTGGCCCCCTGGTACGGAAACTCTGGGCTGAAGCTCCTCTGGTCTGCCAGAAGAGGGGGCTGTTGCACCAGATTTGGAATACATGTCTTCATTTGCGGGACCACAAGGCACAAGCACACACAACAAGATCGGCAGAACTTTGCATTATTGTAGGCAACAACAGATCCATATGTTTTGAACCAGCTATCAATTGCGAGAATGAAAAGAAACATTTAGTTTTATTCTCGAAAAATAATATATTATTTGTTCAGTGAGATCATTTTCCAAAAACAATGAGTGTCCATGGTAACACATAACCACATGACCATTATGATGAACAGGTGGTCTCATACATACTGTAAGATCAGCCAACTGATCCCATTCACGGGAAAACCGATATACCATACGTACTCTAGTCCCATTATATATGGATTAGATTGACTTAAACAGATAGCAGCATGTTGATACAGATAATCTAATAAAGCTCAGCAATAAACCCTCAATCCTATAGCCTATAGCCTAGCATATCTACATTACTGTCAACACTGTAGACAGACTCCATTGTCTGTGGCCGTAAGCAGTGCTGTGACTGCCAGGAAGGATTGCAGACTCATCATCAGGACTTTTCAATAATGCTGCTTCTTAATTATCTGCTCAGCAGACTTCAATCTTCATATGCTTGCGCATGTGTGTGGGTGTGTGTGTGTGTGTGTGTGTGTGTGTGTGTGTGTGTGTGTGTGTATATGTGTCTGTGTCTGACTGTGTCTGTGTCTCTGTGTGTGTTTTGACACAGAGCATACGTAAACAGCAGATGTGAGTTGAGCTGATACCGACGGAGGGGTTGAAGGTGTAGAAGGATGGAAGAGGGGAGTGGAAGGGTGGGTGGTAATGGGGATGGGAGGGGAGATGGGGAAGAGGAGGGGGTGGGGGTGGGGGGGGGGGGCAGCACCTGGCTGGACCCCTGGGGGAGTGATTGAGGTGAAAGGATCTGTGATTAAGACGAGCCTTTTCTCCTGGCTCTGCCTCTACACGACACTGCCCCGCCCCACTGCTCCAAACAACCGTGATATCCTTAATCCTGATAAAAGTGTTTCGAAACCACACAGGGACAATAAGTGGTTTACTAATGCTAGCCCCTAACTGTACACACTCACTTAACCGTTGAAATGAGTTCATGAATATTTATAGCTAGCCCATACAGCCAACTTGTTCTGCTTACTTGAATCTGAATATCCTTTTTAGGCCACTTTTGCCTTTTTCTTATCCTTAAACTAGACCTATCAGAAATAGAAACAATTAACTTTTTTTAAGTGCAGAGAAGTAGGCCGGATATGCCTGAGCTGAGCTCTCAAAGCCAGATCCATCAGTAGATGTAATGAATTTCAGACACCCTTTCTCTCTCTCTCTCACTCTCTCTCTCTCTCTCTCTCTCTCTCCCTCTCTCCCTCTCTCTCTCTCTGCCCCCCCCGCTTTCTTCCCTGACCCTCACGGTCTGTCTGCTTGTATTAGTATGAGTCCGCCACCCTGTAAGACGCAGCAGAAACACAGACATTTGAGGTCAGGCATCTGTGAGGACAGCACAACACGCTTGGAGGACCCATCGCATTAACGTAAGTGAGGAGAGGGAGAGTGGACACTCTGTCAGAGGGGGTTCCCATGTTG
>NC_139655.1:34659771-34679771 GCF_951799395.1 Argentina silus | reverse complement strand
TGTGTGTGTGTGTGTGTGTGTGTGTGTGTGTGTGTGTGTGTGTGTGTGTGTGTGTGTGTGTATGTGGCTGCAAACCAAATCAACAGAAGCGGTCCTCACCCTGACTCCAGATGTCAACCTCGATCTGCTCTGCTTCCATTACACACAACCCATCTGATAGCATCTCATCAGAGAGCTGCACACACAGACACACACACACACACACACACACACACACACACACACACACACACACACACACACACACACACACACACACACACACAAACACACACGCACACTCACATGACATGCACACACAACAAAAGCCCATGGTAAAAGCCTTAGGGCCTACAAAATCTATAGTACAGTACCTGCTACTTCTACAGTGAGCTGTATGGCTAACGGACACATTTACATTAATGTGTAAACTGAGATGATGTTGATTAATGTGCACTGTCCCTGTCAAATGAATTTTCTAAATAAATAACTGAATACATTTAATTTGACTTACAGAAAGAACAGGAATGTTTCTATGTAACACGACATTATTGAGCATTGAGCTACTATCTGAACTGCATGGGTTTCTGTTGTTGAACTCATATAATACAGTATATCTTAGATTCTGCTGGTGATCCTACTATATTTTGGAAAACAGTTAATGCTCTGAAACGTGGAAATTCCTCTTCCACCCTGCTAAGCTAAGTTTTGTCAGACTCTGGCCTCATTACTTAGATGAGATGAGAAAATCAGATAAGTGATGCTTTTAATCAGTAATTTTTCTTGGCAGGCTTTTTGTTTGAGAGAAATTGGCTGACACTGGTCATTCGGTCTACTGTGCTCCCAACTCCCAGCTTCCAGTTGGCTTGATGGGAGATCAGTCAACTACTAGCAAATCTTTGTTTTAATTGAAACAATTTTCTACTTATAATGTACTATATTCCCTGCTTAAAAGTGACAGAAAATCCATTGGAGCTTGATCCAGGCCTATTGCAGCTTTCTGCCCCCTTGATCATTGACATACATTTTTAATCTGACTGTTATCTCGGGTGCTATTCCCAAGGATGGAAGGCAGCCCATGTGCTCCCTCTCCAGAAAGGTGGTGACCTCTCTGACCTAGGTAACTATCGTACAATATCCAAGCTATTGCATTTCCAAAGTATTAGAGTCCCTTAGGATAAGTCCTACAGGACAAACTGTAACAAGAATTAGCTAATTTGGTGTTCTGCTGTTTGTATGAATTCATACGAATTAATGAGATGCTGCTTTTTGTGTGTCCTCATCTGTTACATTTTGCCTCCTTGACAACACGGTGTAACTTAGTTATTCTAATGATTCTATTATTATATCTAACTATTGGATTATTCTATTTACTACAAATAGGAGAGAAGCCAAATGACTGATGCTCTAAAGAGTCTTGTGAGGGTCGACAGTATTCTGGTTTCTGTCCCAGCAGCGATCTGTCTTTGTGTAACCAGATAGAGTCATGTGATCCTTAGTTACAGTCAGTAACCTACATCATGCTGGGTCAGTAGAGTTGATGTTCTGAGTTACTGTAGCATGAGTCTCCTCTGAATGACCAAGATAAACATGTTTGCCAATGCTGAATCATACCAGAACACATGACATTGTCCTCAAAATATGAACCTGTCCTTCTCTGCAATTGGGGTTGCAAATTTTACTTAAATCGTGCACAGTACCATCAAAATATTGCCCAGCGCAATTATCTGTTATCTCAGGTGCTATCCCGAAGGTTTGGAACGCAGCCCATGTGCTCCCTCTCCATAAAGATGGTGACCTAGGTAACTACCACCCAATATCCAAGCTATGCCTTTCCAAAAGTATCCCTGATCAACTCCCAGCTATTAATCTTCTCATTCTATTCTAAATGTGCACCAAACTGGTTTTAGACCTGGTCATAGCACAGTCTCAGCTGCTACACTTGTCTTAAATGATGTGTTAAATTGCCTAGACCAGAAAAAAACATGGTGCTGCATATTTATCGATCTCTCCAAGGCACTCAATACAGTCAACCATTATCTACTCACTCAGAGGTTGTCTGAAATAGGCCTGGATCAGGCTTCATGTAGCTGGTTTGAAAATACATTACTCTTAACTGATGGTGTTACATAACAAAGGGTGTTCCACAAGGATCGATTCTTGGTCCGGTATTGGATTATCTGTAAATAATTGTAACCTGCATTTATATGCTGATGACACTGTTGTATATGCTATTCCCCCCACGATTGACCAGGCTCTTTCTGAGCTACAGTCTACATTCACTGTCCTATAAAAGCATTTGTTGGGCTGAAATTGGTAATGCTGGAAAAACTAAGTATATGTTATTTACCAAATCACAGAAATATGTGTCTGATTTATGTGTGTGTACTTTGGGTGGTGCCCCCCTTGAATGTGTCACAGCTTATTCATTCAGGAGCTTGATAAAAAGCTAAGTTGGGCTTCTTTTATATGGATACATTTTACCTTTCCCTGAACAGTAGAAAGATTGTGCATATGCCAATGATTGATTATGGTGATATCATCTACAGTACCAAAATTCAGCAGCCACTACTCTTAAACCTTTGTATGTCATACCATAGTGCCCTTCGCTTTATCACAGGTGATAGTTTTAATACTCATCATTGGATACTTTATCAAAAGGTTGTCTGGATCTTGTTAAAGCCCTACTGCATAAACTCCCGGCTTACCTAACCTCATTATTGAAAATTCAAGAACATAAATGACCTAACTCGTTCTCAGAGTTGGTTAACTCTTGAGGTTCCTCGGGTCTCCACCGAATTGGGTAAATCCACTTTTAGTTATGATGCACCTCACTGCTGGAATGATGGACAAAAAACATTTCAGTTGGTTGTTTTGGTGCTCGCGTAATTTGCGGTGTGTTGATTGAGGATCTCTGATTTCTGTATATACGTAACTGTGCTGGATTTTGTATGTGTTGTTTTGTAATTGTATAGATATTGTGGACAGGGTGTGCTGCAAAAGAGACCTTGGTCTCAGTGTGTTTTCCTCTGTATAAATAAAGGTTAAATAAATAAAATTCTCCTCCATGAGGATTTATTATATTAGTGTACAGTATATGTTTTTTATTGTAATATACCACATTGGTTGTCTGATACGAATCATCTAAGGTACTAAAGTCTGTTTTCTTACAGAAGGGCTTGTTTTATATATAGAGACATGAATTTGCAAAGTACTAAAAAACATTTTGACTTAAAAGTACAGTACTAAAAGGTATTTCTACACCAGTGTGGGTTCCACTGAGGCACTATATTATAAGTGAACAATGTGACATGCTCAATAAAATAAATATATATACACTGTATAATAATGACTTCTATCAATTGTTGCACCTCATTTACATAACATAATGTTAACACTTATAATAATGAACAAGAAACGTTTTCCATGGATTTCTCTGATGTCTTTTTTATGACGAAGCAGCTCTTGTTTATGATGAAACAGTACATTTAGAACAGAGAGGAGCAGAGTTCACTTTTCACCATGACTGTTGTGTAAAACCTCCCCAAACAACCAATATGATTGCTCCAAGAGCTTAAACATGTTCCCCGCCCATACAAAGCATGCAATCAGAAATGTCATTAGAAAAGCCCCCACTGGCCAACCGCAGTTTGACCGACCTCCCACCCATAGCTTTTAATGGGTACTGTGTGAGCGGAGGTCAGTAACACTGCAGTTACAGACAACAGACATAATGCATCAATACCTGCTATAAGCACTTATGAACCTTTTATAATGTCTTATTGTCCAAGTCGGTAACACTTTACATTAAGGTTTAAGGGTTTATAAATGATTTGTAACTAGTAAATAAATTATTGGTTATTTGTTTATAAATACTTTATAAATCTTTAACAAATAATTATAACACATTTGTTATATATTGTTCAATAGCAGTGGTGCTTGCCAAATAGTGTGGTTGCACTTAGCCTATCGGAGAGTTGAAATTAATGAGTTATACCTATTTGTTAATGGTTTATAAAGGATTTATAAACAAATAATGAATAGTTTATAAACTAGTCTTAACAATGTATAAACCCTTTATAAAGGGCACCTTAATGTAAGTTATGTTAAAGTCAATATATCATGCTTCTCTCAATAACAATCTTTAGGTCTACTGTACACTGACACATTATTTCAGCATCATAATGCCCTATACTTGTTGTCTTTAAGTGCAGTGTTACCTAGAGGTCCATATAGAAACAGGACAGGGGTTTACCAGGCACACACTGGATCTATTGCTACAGAAAACAGCCCTTCAACACATCTGCAACCATAACCTGAAATCAACATCATATTAAAGTTGAGCAGTGTCTTTATTGTCATCATTTTTACTTATTAGTGTAACAGAGACCAGAGGTGCCAGTAGTACTGTAAGTGTGAGTAAGGGTAACCAAGAGAGAAGCTCTGTAGAGATCGGAACAGAACGCTGTACAAACTTTGACACTTCATCTTATAAGAACTCACTTATAAGGAGCAAATTATTGCTAAAAACACAGTTTGTGCAAAGTAGATAAAGAATTGTTTTCAGCCTTGAGTGTGACATCTCTATGACGCAGTCAAAACATGCAAAACAAATACAGTACTTCAAAAAATAAAATAAATAAACAGGCTTATCCCCCTGACTAACAGTGAATAGGACTGCTGATGCTCGTAGAAAATAGATCCACAGCCAGTTGGGCAATTTGGATCCAATAGAAGTTGTTGAGAAATAAAAATCTGTTAAAATCAAGTCAATCTTAAGGATAAGAATGTAGTGTTTGATTGTCTTATACTGGTTGTAGTTACTGCACTGCCTCTTAGTGTAACATGGACCAGATCGTCTATGAACAACTGAATGACGTACAGGGGGGATAACTAATGTGTTAACGCAAAGTGCAAAAATGTTGAAACAACTGAAATTAGAGTTGTAGTTTTCATACCTTAAATCATCATCACCTGCCATTTTGTCTTGTTACAGTGTGGTAGAATTACCTTCCCTTGATTAGCCACTCCAGTTCAAAAGAGATCATGTCTTACTCTAAAAAATATCAAAAATAGTAGTAATTGTACTGCTATGAAAGACTGGTAACATCAACAAAGTTATACTTTACTACGAAAAATGTATCCCTTTGTTATTTTCTCTGCCTTCTCACAGTTAAAGCTCTTTATCATAAGGAATCACACAGATATACGTAAGACCTTTCATAAACTCATACAGTCAGGCATACTTTGTAAATATTGATAAACTGTATTTCTTTCAGTCTAATAAAAGATGGTTACATCAGTGATATATCTCTCTGTCATGAACCTGCAGAAGTCCTTCATGCATATTAACCTGTGGAACTGAACTACCATGAGCAGGGTCAGAGGTGCTCTCTCTCCCTTTGTGTATATTCCCACAAAGACTGTTCACCAAGAAAAATAATCCATGTAATCCGCTTTTCCCATAAAATTCTGCAGGTTTGCTGCGTCACCACATGTCCTGTGTCTCTGAACCAGTGAGTCATTTGAGCTATGTTACATTCGGTAAACAAAAATAAAATAAGAAAAAAGTGTTTTCCTTGTCACGTTCGTTACAGAAATGTCTCGCGGTCTCTGTCGGGGGAGGGGTACTGTTCGCTCAGGTCACTGTCCCTGGCCTCTGGTATCAGAGCCTGGAAAAGCTCACTTGTTGCCCTGGTGACGCTGTCATAAGATGGTGGTGAGGACGTGGAGGAGACAGTTTCCATCAGCTCCACCTCTGCACTGCCATAGTTCTCCTTGATCATGATGGCTATAAGCCCCTCCTTCTCCGGGGGCCCGCCCTCATCAGAGTGACTGAGAGTGTTGACCTGTCTGTACAGGAAAGATGCCTGTTTCAACTGCCGTCTGATCAGGTGTCTACGGTAACACCGTTGGATCACCGTGGCGGACACTTCTTCCTGTTTACGTCTCAGGGTGGTCGTGATTGGCTCGTAGGAAATCTTTGAAGGGTTGGCCATCATGAACTTCTCCTCCATCTGCTGTTTGAGGGCGTCCATCTCTCCGGACTCCCCCAGCACACGCTTGGTGAAGGCAAACAGGATGTCCAGGCAATGGATCTTGTCCCCGCTCACCATGGGCAGGTCCATGGAGATCAGCTTGATTTTGTTAGGCTTGGCGATCCTCAGAGGCTCTGACAGTGTGTCAGCAAAGTCCGACAGCTTGGCGTACTCTATGAACTGCGTGGCCTCGGAATCAAACTTCTCCCATACCTCGTAGAACATCTCAAAGTCGTCCTCGCTCAGCGGTTCCGTGCTCTCCTCTGTGGCGACGCTGAAGTTCTCCAGGATGATGGCGATGTACATGTTGACCACGATGAGGAAGGAGATGATGATGTAGGTGACAAAGAAGGTAATGCCCACCGAGGGGTTTCCACAGTTGCCCTTGGCGTTGGTGCCTGTGTGGGGGATGGTGGGGTTACACTCCTCGGGAGAGTTGTTGAGGATGGGGCTGAGGAGATTGTCCCAGCCAGCCGACGTCGTGATCTGGAACAGACAGATCATACTATTGCCAAAGGTCTCGAAGTTGAACATGTCGTCGATGCCCGCCTGCTTCTTGACGTAGGCGAAGTTTGCCATGCCGAAGATGGCGTAGATGAACATGACCAAGAAGAGGAGGAGGCCGATGTTGAACAGGGCAGGAAGTGACATCATTAAGGCAAACAGTAAGGTCCTTATCCCTTTGGCCCCGCGGATGAGTCGAAGGACTCGTCCTATCCTGGCCAATCGGATCACTCGGAACAGCGTGGGCGAAACAAAGTACTTCTCTATGATGTCAGCTAGAACAATCCCTGTAGGATGTGAAAGCAGAGATGAATTATAAAGGGCTCCCCTCCCCTATAACACCCCTATGTATATTGAGCAGTGTAATAACACTGTAATCACCGCTTATAATTCCTCTTGTGGAACAAGAAACAACAACTGCATTCATATACATCTAAAAGTAATTACCAGTTACCTACCATGGCAGAACATGCTAATACATTTGATGTTACTATGGTATTTACAGTGTTATTACACAGGTATATAATATAAGAACAACTTGATATTAAGTGTTACCCTGCCCTGACACACAGTGTCCAGTATGCCCTCAAATGACATTTATGTTCTCTCCCCCTCATCTTCTCCCCACACCCACGATCACACAGCCATCTCTCCTTGATTAGTGTCCTCGGAGAGACTCCTTATGTCACCTGAGTTATGGGTTGAATGAGGAGGGGGTATGGGGGCCACCCTGTGGAACCATACATCAACCCACCCAGCCCCCCATCAGTCTCCAGCGGGCCCCTCCAGCACCCTACCCAACCCCCCCCCTCCAGTCAGCTGATGTAACACCTCAATCAAGTCTGAATCACCCCACCCCCCACTCCCCTCCTCCAAGCAACAGCCTTGATTGCTGCAGTTACCTTCACCTCCTGCCAGGTAACCTTGCCCCCCCCCCCCCCCCAGACACACACATACCTTAGTTAGCACTTAGCAGGGAACACCACTCACACTCAGCCAGTGTGCTGGCTTTATAGGTGCAATCTCAGTGTCTGACCAGGGTCATTGAGAACATATATGTAAAGAGACTGCATAGAGGCTCTTAGCCCAGAACAGAGTGGCTGACCATAGACTTACTTCCTTTAAATGGCAAGGTACCCTCAATGATGGATAACATGAAATGCCAAAGGTAATGGCTAACATACACATGATGGACAGATTCCATCAGTTACAATAGAGTTCTGAAATGTGCAATACAAGTGGTGTTTGTGGGTTATAGTGAAACGGCAGTCATTTAAAATGAGTGGGTGTGCCTTTTATGGAGAAGTTCAAGAGTTCCTATCCAACTAAATGTCATGATCTGTGTATGGCAGGTGACTCATGGGACTTTGGTTGGGCCACATTTCACACTGACATTATTAGGGTTACTACTGTATGTGTAGGGGCGGCAGGTAGCCTAGAAGTTACAGAGGCCGGCCAGCTATCAGCTGGTTCGACCCCCACCGCAGGAGGGAGCTGGATGTGAGCTTGTATCAAAGGTACCTACCACTGCCGTTGTGCCCTTGAGCAAGGCTAACTGCTCCAGGGGCACTGAGCCCAGAGCTGTGGGGTGTGCATGTGTGTTGTCTCGGGGGGATGTGCACAGAAAATACCACATTCCAAACAGTTGATTGGCAAATAAAACATTGTTTGTATGTGTGTATATGTACAGTAGGCAACTACAGACTGTAGTGAGAGTATTTCAAATACTTTTCCACAAATGTCTGATTTATCCCTGCTGGGGTTTCTGTGCTAGACTCACCCACGATGGAGAGGATGACCACCACAAAGTCGAAGATGTTCCAACCAATGGTGAAGAAGTAGCAGCGCAGCGCCAAGATCTTCATGAGACACTCCATGGAGAAGACGATGATGAAGGCCAGGTTGATTTTGTTGAGGATGTACTCCATCCGGGCCGGCTGCTCGTCTGTCTCCACCATCATCGTGATCATGTTGAGGAGGATCAGCACCATGATGATGATGTCAAACGCCTGCTTGGCCACCAGGTCGAAGAAGAAGCCTTGCACTGGATTCTGGGGAGAAGAGTCATTATGGTGCTCCAAGTCACTAGCTGATACACTTACAGACCGTGTTACACAGTGCAACAACATCTTCTGCAATAACACCTCACTATGATCATTTCCATATTTACACACGTGTCACAAACACGGTGGCCACCGTGGGGGTCAGTGCAGTGAAGAGTGTCTTACCAGGGGCCTGGGGATGGGTTTCTGAGGTTTTTTAGATCCAAGCTTCT
Organism: Argentina silus; assembly: GCF_951799395.1. Taxonomy (NCBI): domain Eukaryota; kingdom Metazoa; phylum Chordata; class Actinopteri; order Argentiniformes; family Argentinidae; genus Argentina; species Argentina silus. Next base: position 34,670,975 of record NC_139655.1, on the reverse strand, counting down.
TCATGGCGTTGTAATACTTCTTTTGTTCCTCTGTCATGAAGATGTCCTGCCCTCCTAAGTAAGGACACACCATGTCTCTGTTATTATAGATGTCTAGATAGAAGGTCAGATGTACAAAGGTTAGATTTACTGTTTGGCACCTGTTTACAATTCAGGGGATACAAGGTACAGGTGACCTGAAAAGGTATATATGTATATATATATATATATATATATATATATATATATATATATATATATATATATATATATATTATAATATATGTAAAAAAAAGTTTTGGCATTCATCTGAGTGTTTTGCGAGAGCTGTGTTGGATGCTTATCTTTCGTTTCTGTTGGTTGAAGTTGTCGATGATGACTCCAATGAAGAGGTTGAGGGTGAAGAAGGAGCCGAAGATGATGAAGATGACAAAGTACAGGTACATGTACAGGTTCACTTCCTTGATAGGCTGCTCCTCCACCTGGGGGACATGATAGGAGTGCATATCCCATTGTGTATGTCATATATCCAGTAACGATTTCAGATACTGTAATTACAGCTTCAAAGCATTGTAACTATGGTGGCGATTGGCATTGTGGGAAAACATGAAATGTCATTCAAGTCATGTTACTCTGGGTATGGCACGATATTAGATAGTGTTATCAATGTTCCACATAAACCTATTTCATACTTACAGCACGAGAGTCCACTGCTGCATACATGATGTCCATCCAGCCTTTAAATGTGGCCTTAGAACAACAGATACAGTTTTCAATTAGAATTTGACAACATGACAACATTACCACTAATCAGAACACAAAAGATACTAAAACGATGTCCTGTTTTGTCATAACCACAAATAATTAAAGGTTGTCCATACAGTCTCTTAACGAGAATTATGCAGACACAATGTCTGTGTTTTTTCTGAATGGCAGTGGAAATGCCTTATATAGGCTTCCTCCTTTTTGGAGTGTGTATCACAGTCATTGGTCTTAGACAGGGTGGGGGGAGGACGTGGGGGGGGGGAAGAAAGGAGGGGGGGGGGAGCCCTACTTCAACACAAGTGAGTGCTTCTCAGAGAGACACCACCAGAGTATACTTCTTCTCCTCGCCTTGGTTCCTGGGTTATTAGTGGCTCTTGTGAATGACTGTGTCCAGACTATTTCCAGATGTAAATGGAAGGTTTTCATTGAGGCACAGTCACAAGAAGGTGACGGAAAGGAGCTAAGTGAATTGTTGCTAGGCTACCGCAAGAATGAAGTGCATGCTCTCTCGCTGAATACCGAATTCTCTATAATGGCCCTCCGTCCGTGGCGACTAAAAATAAAACCCTACAGACCGCCTGATTGATTTGAGGCTCTCCGAGCAGGCAAGGTGGGCAGCCACAAAGTATGAAGTGCCAGTGGGAGGAAAATATGTCTCAAACTGAGAGGAAAGGAAACGAGAACAAGAAAATCAGAGAGAGAGAGAGAGAGAAGTGAAACTCACGACTTGTAAGAGAGCGAGGTAACCCGCGCCCACGTTGTCGAAGTTGACTTTGACTTTAGTCCAGTAGAACTGGGTGTCGTTCATGGCCAGGCAGTCCGTCTTGTTGTTGACCATGGAGACGTTGTGGATGTAGCCTGTCCGGTTGACGCAGCGGCCGAACTTGCCGGCAAACAAGTTGACGCCCATGATGCTGAAGATGAGCCAGAAGATCAGACACACCAGCAGCACGTTCATGATGGAGGGGATGGCCCCGATCAGTGCATTCACCACCACCTGTCACCGTGGAGACACACATTTCACATTTCGGCAAACTGGTGAAACTAGCTCTTGAGATGAAGAGCATACCTAATTATGTGTATATGATGTGTTTGACATTCCAATATGAACAGCTGTCGCTCTTCAAACCAACCTGGGTCTAAATTGTATTTGGTTTCTTCGAAATACTTAGAGGTGCGTTTAATTGAGTTTGCCTGGCACATTGGGAGGGGATTTCTGCACTTTTTGGGAAATTCCACTGCTTCCATTAGTCAAAGCCAGCTAAAGAAGATCAATTGCGGCCGGCCCAGGTCTGCTGGTGAGTTTCCATAGTAGTACAGAGGGAGTGCTGAGCAAGAGTTTCTAGGGGTTGTGTGTGTGTGTGTGTGTGTGTATGTGTATGTGTGTGTGTGTGTGTGTCCTTTATGATAGTCTGTTGAGGGCTGGCGGTCTGAAGCTACACATACACACACACACACACACACACACACACAGATGTCACTAAGCAATCTGCTGTGCAGCCCCTCCTCTGTAGCGAGGCAGCACTTCCTCTACCCAGGAGGCCGAGCAGCGCGGACCGAGCCCCTCTAAGTGGCATGAACCCTGATCCTGTTATCCAGATCTACTGTGGCGGAGCGGAGCGAGGTGGACGACAGACCCCCGCTTCCCACGGCACGCAAATTACACGGTCTGGAATTCAGATTCTCTCCAGTGGACGTCAGTGGAAATGACATAGATATTAGAGAGCTGACAGCTGTTCACTTAGGACATATCATGTGAAGACAAGATACATGCTAAATGGTCAAACTGAACATCTAGCTACAACGTTTTAAAGGGTGTGCTTGACGAATGTGAACACATGAACACAATGACACATGCACACACACACAGAGTGGGAAAAGTAACAGCAAGCACAAAGACACGTAGAAGAAAAAAGTAGGTTACTACTGTTGTAATACTGACAAACACAAATCCCAATAGAAATCTACACAGGTGTCCAGAGGTCGTGGATAAGAAAGGTGGGTACTCCATGTTCTATGACAGGAAGAGTTCACTCGATGACTATTCACATGCATAATACTGCTACAGTATTTATCAAAGGTTTTCTCATTAGAAACGTGTGTCATTTCCTCTAGCAAAACTGAATCTGAAAATACATACAGTAAACCTGGCCCTCGGTTCAGTTAACTCTCCCTCCCTGTCGCTGTCTAAAAACAATCTCTGGCTGCATATCAATGTTGAGATTGTTGTGAAGCCAGACTGTTTGTGACAGTGGTGGTAGGAGTTGAAAGGAGGCTATGGACAGATCTGGGGCCACCAGACTAGCATACAGTAGTCCAATAGTAATGTAGTGTTTGTTTACAATTGCAATGGAGTAAAACAAGCTTATATTTTGGGTTCTGACGGGGTAAGACAGTTGAACGAAGCTCATGAGGCATTTATTTATACGTTACATTCTTCAAGAATCAATGGCGATATATCATTTCAAAGGTTTGCCCCTTTAAAGAAAGTAGTAATGAGATGGTAATAACAATGTAATGACCATATTCCTCGAAATTGCAAGGTGTAATACCAACTCAATAATGGACTATAGAATAAAGCATGACCCGAGTTCTAGAATGAGACTGGCAATGAAGATGATGTCATGTAGAGAGGGGATCAAGGGTCTATGAACACAAATCGTGCTAATATTTCCACTAATGTTGCCCCGGCCGGCTCTATGGGAGTGTCTGGTCAGGGATTAGTGGCTTAAGTAGGAGAATTAAGAGATGAAGTTATCATGAGCTTGACAGCATTATAACACCATTGGTAGAGGGGTGAAGTGGATTTATGTTTCCAGTAGCCCATCCTGAATAGATATTCAGTGAGCTGACAATGTTCATTTGGATACTCAAACACTGGTTGAGCTTAGTCTGTGAGTAGAGAGAGAGAGAGAGAGAGACAGAGAGAGACAGAGAGAGACAGATCTTACCCGCATGCCTTCAAACCGGGAAAGGGCTCTTAAGGGCCTGAGAGCTCTGAGGGTTCTGAGTGATTTGATGGCAGCGAAGTCGGAGTAGCCCAGTGTGTTAGCTACCAGGCTAACTAGAGACACCTAGGAGGAGAGGAGACAGAGGGCAGGACCCCATAGCATTAGGAAGCTACCACAACCTGTGTGTTAGCTACCAGGCTAACTAGAGACACCTAGGAGGGGAGGAAACAGAGGGCAGGACCCCATAGCATTAGGAAGCTACCACAACCTGTATGTTAGCTACCAGGCTAACTAGAGACACCTAGGAGGGGAGGAAACAGAGGGCAGGACCCCATAGCATTAGGAAGCTACCACAACCTGTATGTTAGCTACCAGGCTAACTAGAGACACCTAGGAGGAGAGGAGACAGTGGGCAGATTAGGAAATGACAAGCTCAGGTCTATCCCTTCGTTCTGCAGCTGTGCAAAATGAAAAGAGGTGATTTGAATAGAGGAACAGTGTGTTGTCAGCCATAGTTGGTGAATGGAACTTGTCTCTCCGATATTCAGCTGCACCTGTATACAATAAATGAGGTGATCCTATGTCATGACAAAACCGTTGACAGTAGCCAGGACCTTTTCACAGCATTCAGGAAGAAAGTTTTAGGGGTTAAGACTAGCCACCAAGCATCAGCTTGGATCTGTGTAGGACAGGAGGAAGGAGGAAGGAATGTTCACCAACAACAAGGAACTACATCTCTACATGTGGTGGTCGGCTGGTGGCGGTGGTCAGGTTCAGGTCCGGTCTTACCCGTATGCCAGCGAACCGGGCCACGGCTCTCAGCGGCCGCAACGCCCGAAGGGTCCTGAGGACTCGCATGGTGCCAATTTGGTCAAAACTGACGGCACGGGCCAACAGGCCAATCACTGATATCTGTGTGAATCAAATTACAGGTTCTTTCAGTGAAAACAGACACCCATTTTATCGTTATTATCTGCAAAAAAACCAAGCTCGTAGATAGTACAGTGAGCCATTTTGTGATTCTAACTGAAAGAATACATATAAAAAATACATATCATAAAATGCATAAATGTGCTCTCCTGCAGACGCTGTGTAATGCTAATATCCCAATCAGTTCAGTGACTGATAGTGTAAGAGGTCCTCAGACATCTGTGTTTTGTCATGTTGTTTTAATGAATCACAGAGTCAAGAGCCAGGGCTTTTTATGCTCTTGAGCCTCGGGGTGTATGAGAATAAAAAAAACGTCACAACACTTTGTAATCATTGGGAAGGACGACAGGCAGAACAAACGAGAAAAAAGAAGAAGGAAAAAAAACACAACTAGTTATCTTCTGCCCAGGGAGGTTCGTACTTAAGCACTTGGAGACCGCTGAGTGTACATACTATTTCAGGATGCATTAGAACACCTCATTGAGAGACTTTTCAGTGAGCTCATTCATGTACACATCATCACCCCCCCCCCCCCCCCTCCTTCCCCCAAACACACACGCACGCACACACACACACACACACACACACACACACACACACACACACACGCACGCACGCACGCACGCACACACACACACACACAGACACACACACAGACACACACACACACACACACACACACACAGACAAACACACACACACACACACACACATTAACACACAGTAATTTACAATGTTGAATCACATCACTTAGAACGACGTGAACACCAACCAACTTGTGGTGACTTGTTCTTAGATTCAGATTCAGGACATAAGACAATGCAAGCTTTGACAGTTATTACATTTCGGCTGCGTATTCAAAAGAGGAATGTGTATCTATCATTTGAAAGAGCCCTTATGGATTTTTTATGGGAGTATAGTATACATTGACTACAGTGGGGCTGGTGGAGGGAGATATCAGAGGACAGGCTCATTGTAAGGAGGACGGGCTCATTGTAATGCATGGAATGGAATGAAAAATGGTATCAAACACACTTGTTTGATACTATTCCTCATTCCTTTCCATGCATTAAAATGAGCCCGTCCTTCGATATCTCCTTCCACCAGCCTCCTCTGATTGACTGGACTTATTTCATATAAATGATGAACCAACATGAAGTCATGCAGGAGATAAATTTAGAGGGAGAGTTTGTTGTTTAAATCTGTCTGGTAAGCTTTGACCTCTCGCTCACTCTCCATTTCCCCTCTCCCCCGTCTCCCCATTTCTCTTTCCCCTCTTCCCCATTTCTCCACTCACTCTCTCCCTCTCTCTCTCTCTCTCTCTTTGCTTTGTGGGGTGTGTCTGTGGGCAGAGAGCAAAAACTAATTGGTTCATCTCTGCCCAAAGACATTCTTGCCACAGACCGACAGAGATGTAATGTAAAAAACGACTGACATGAACTCAGCTCTGCTCTCCCTCCCTAAGGATAGCTTGGTTAAAAACAGCACGTAAATATGTGACATATTATTACCCGAATGTCTGTGGAGTCACTGTAGACGGTTCGCCGATTGGACAAATCTTTATGAGAGCTTGAGTAAGTGTAAGTGACAATAACGCTAAATGACGATAATTGTTCGTAGTGATTGTAACGTATGTGCTTCGCCAGGCGTTCAAATGACGCACGTAACGTTGTATGTGGGGAGCTGTAGCTAGTTCTCCGGTATTCTGTATACCGAAGAACACGCTTTGACGAGCTAAGTAAACAAAACCACATCATGTGTCTCAAAAATATGTCACTGTTTGAGGAAAAGGCCTCATCATCATACACCAACCGCAGGAGAGTGAGGACATAGCACTTACATCCACAATCAGGAAGTCCAGCCAGCACCAGTAGTTGGTGAAGTACTTCTTGAAGCCATAGGCGATCCACTTCAGCATCATCTCTAGGATGAAGATGTACGTGAAGATCTTGTCGGCGTACTCCAGAATCACCTTGATCGCTTTCCTCTGCTCAATGTAGATGTCCTCAAAGGCCTGACGACAGGGACATCGATAGGATTGTTATCATGTTATTAGAGAGCAGAGACATGACACACGGACATGATGGTTATTATGTTATTATATCGCCTAGAAATGAGCCATCTGCCTCTGGTATTTGTATTATATTGTATTTTGGCAGTATTTGGGATTCTACAACATGATTGTTCGTATCTTTACACTAGCTTCTTCTGAGAGGCTGTTTTAGAGAGCGTGGTTTCTCTTCTACAGGGTCCTCGGTGACAGAACAAAGACCTTTTCAGCACAGAAATAAACAGACAACACTGAGAGCTTTACAGAGCAACACAAGAGAGAACCCTGTTTACAGGAGGTCCTCTGCAGCGAGATGTGCTTGCCGTCAGAACTCTTTTTCTCCGCTCTCCTGAGCTGTGCCATCGTGCGGCCTACATTCGCGGCCCACGCGCCCCCAGCCGGCGCTGCCCGCCGCCACACAGCCGGGGCGATGCCTTGCCGGAACGAGGAGCTGCTCTTGGACAGAGACGGAGCGGAAGGAGGGGGTGTGGGGGTGGAGGGGAAGGGGGGGGGGGGTGGTGTTAGGGGTACTGGTAGCACAGCTGAGGCCTCGCCGCACCCCCCCCATTCCTCCTCGCCTCCCGGCCTCCGACCAATCAGATGCTAATTGGCGTTACCGCAATGAAAGGCTTGACCAATCATTGACCTGACTACTCTCAGCTGCACACACATACAGATATTTTGGCTTTTTTGGCTTTACTTCTGTGTAACCGATTCCTTGCCCAAACAAACATTGGTTTTGTCGTTGTTTTGAATCTTCGCAGGATCACGATGATGAAGGTTTTAGCTCGGTGGGCTAAGAGCAGTCATGCACAACTCAAGTCATGACTCACCAGAGCTCCGCTGCTGAGTAGGATCATGAAGATGATGAAGGACTCGAACCAGCTGTGCTCCACGATCTGGAAGCAGGTCTTCCTCAGTCGCCACCACGCCTGTCCTGCACCTTCTGTCGTGTTCAAGTCACAGCACTGGAAGTGACGCGTGCAAACTGGTCGGGGGAGAAAGAGAGAGAGAGACAGAGAGAGAGAGAGAGAGAGAGACAGAGACACAGAGAGAGAGAGAGAGAGCAGGGGTAGGGGTGGGTGAGTGACAATTTATAAGAACACCACAATGTCTTGAAATGACATTTGACAATAAACCTTCTTCCCCGGTTGTACCCAAGAACCACTCATCTCAGTAACACACAGGATGTTCTGTATGACAGTGTGATACAGAAGCCGTGGTCATGTGTCGTCTCTCTGAGTGGGCATTGGCACACCTTGGCTCTACTCGTCTGTTGTGTTCTAATGCTCTGGTCTGGACGCCAGGATAGGACCCGTGGTTTAGCTAATCTCATGGCTTCACTAGATAGGACACTGCCACTCTGGAGAGACTAAATCCCGAGTATCAATTACCCTTTAAAAGCTTTCCCCCATGACAATGTGTGTGTGTGTGTGTGTGTGTGTGTGTGTGTGTGTGTGTGTGTGTGTGTGTGTGTGTGTGTGTGTGAGTGTGATTTCCTGTGTGTTCGAACATATGTGTGTGCGTGTGTGTGTGTGTGTGTCCAAGTGTGTGTCCGTGCATGTGTGTGTGTGTGTGTCTGCGTGCGTGCGTGCGTGCGTGTGCGCGCGCGCGTGTGTGTGTGTGTGTCATGACGAAATCTAATTTGGGCCACCCATGGCCGTTAAACCTTCTCCATTACCACCATCTGAGCCCCCTGTCCAAATCAACTTAAAGCCTGTAAACGTAATAAAGGTCTTACAGTAACGGGCCACTTTGCAACTCAATTTGTAACGACACTCAAGCTCCTTCTTGGAAGCCATGGACGTTTTAGCGCCCTGGCGCCGGCATCGTCCGAGCAATCAGCGGCCATCAACAGCTGAGAAAAACCAAGAGGACCTATCGACTGTATGGCATCGTGTTAGAGCTATCGCTAGGTCGATACCGCTTGGGAAACGTGGCGTAGATACGGTAGTAGTCCTCTAAATAGTGCTTTCCTAGGGGACATGTTTATCTCACAGCATAGATATAGAAGGTAAAATGGTCTTGCGTGCTGCTGGCTCTTCTCAGAATGTAACCCACTGTGAGGGGTCCACAGAAACTACCCCTCCCCCCCCCACCCCCGTCCCCGCCTCCACCCACCCTCCTCCGCCCCCCCCCACAAGTCCGAATACACATAACAATCAATTACAGTGAGCTGGACAGATAGTTCAGGGCTGGCCTCTGTATACCAGTCTGTCTGTTTAGTTCAGTTACTGGACAGACCCTCTGGTAACATTCCCTTTTAAATGTTGTTGTAAACATACAGAGTCGTGGTTGAGGTTAATTCAGTTGGCTGACATTTGTATGAGAAGACTAGCTTAGCTTAGCTACTGTAGCCGTTTAAGTGTTTATCCTTTAGCTGTGCTTTCCAGGCCCCAGGATGATGACATCATCACAAAGAGACAGAGAGACCATGTTTGACACGCTGAACGCATGTGACATTTGTTCACTTTTTATGCCCCGAAACGTAAACATGACATCTGAACTAACTCCAGAAATTGAAATTGTTGTTCGAGCGAAATAACTGTGCGCTCCGTTGCGTAACCTCCCTCGCTCCTCAGCAGATGTTTGAAGGGATCATCTCTTGCTCTTTCTACCCCCCCCCCCCCCCCCCCGCCCAAAACAACCCCCTAACTGCCGATGTTATCGTAGCTAACCACAACCCTCCGACCTGACAGAAAAATATGTTGCTCTAATTTGAAGGAGGCTGGAAGCAGAGGCATGCCCATCGGAGGCACAAAGGCACGCGCCCCCTTAGATTAGTCCCGTTTTAACATTTTTCTGATGTTAAATGACTTCATTTTTGATAACTGTAATTAGTTCTGAGAAAAATCTGTCAGCGAGGGGGCATACTGTTCTCTGTGGCTCAGTTGGTAGAGCACGGAGCTAATAACAATATAATATATATATTATACTGACTGGAAGAGACAATTCTGTTGACAATCAGCTTGTTCTAGCTTTCGAGCGAGTTGGACTAGCTGTTAGCAAACATGTGTTGTTGTTTCTGTGAGGGATCTAACCAAGATCATTTTAGTCACAGTACATCATTTTCTACACTTGTGATCAGAGTTCTGTCAGTTCTGTCTGTTATCAACATTGTAAAACTCGGTCTCATCTCGACCGTTGTATCTGTACCCGGCTTCATGCACCTCCTTATTACCAGTAAACCAGAGACAAATAGAACAACTGGGTGTCGTTCATATCCTTCGCCTCCTGTGAGTATTTCTTATCAAGAGGATCCTGATTGCTATATTTGGAAGCTATACCTTGCTCGGCTACGAGAATAACTAGAGCCATCATAACCAAAGCACGACAATAGCCTACATTTATTCCATTCTGATTATATTGTGATTATCAGGAGCATTTTTAAATGTTATTTAATTCATACAATTTACGGGCAGCTGTTGTTTTAGTTGTTGATATTTATATATATATATATATATTGTAATGCATGGAACAGAGGCTAACCGGCATCAAGAAACACATTTACAGCTAAACATTTCCTCCATACACACTTCTGACCACATAAGCAGAATTTCTGTTATCCCCCTGATCTAATGCCCAGGCTTTGGCTCAGCGGGGTACCACAGTCTTGTGCCGTACAAGGGTTTGATTCCTGTCACACAAAATCCTATCGCTCGCTCACTCTCTAACCAAATGTTTTTTTTCACAGATCACCACACCTTTAATAATGTCGTTTAATCATTTTCTACACAAACATGTGAAAAGCTCTTCACAGCAAAACCCACAGCCGGCCATTCCAGGATGCACTCAGACAATGACTACAGTCGTTTTCCCGGTATCCTCTGATTGGCCGGTGACGAGTTAGTTCGGGGAGTCAGTCATCATCCAATTAGCGGAGGCCATTTGGTGCATGTGACACGCCTTTCCAAATCTCCTGGCGACACAGGACATTAAATTTACTGCACCATTACCTTCTCAAATGTCACTTAATTGTTTAATGTTTTATGATAAACCGACTCTGCTTGAACCAAAGCAACCAGTGGGGGGTAGGCTAAAATAAATGTTTATTTACTGTCATAGTTCCCCGGTAATGTGAGCTATTTAAAACATATTTGACTACTCAGCACCGCAATATTACCCTCACCATATCCCCAATGGGCACATTGATATGCCAACACAGTTGTTATGATTGGTTTCTAACTCTGTCACCAGTGTTTCCACACACCAGACGGTGATGACTTCAGGTCTTTCATCATCATCACACTCCAGGAAATGACTGAAACTGAAATGACTCTCCACAGTAAGCCGAGTGCAGCACTTACAGTCAGGGAAGCAGTTGTCGGGGTCCATGGCCTCTTCAGCCATCTCTGAGTACTGATCCTCTTCCTCCCCTGGCTTCCTCAGGTCCACCGTGCTGCCCTCTGATAGGCTGATGTCGTCCTTCTGCTGTGGGGAAACAACCAATCGGATCAGAACCGTGTTGGATGACAGAGAATGAAACATTGATGAATAATAAGCAATGAGATGTGGTCTGGTGAATATGG
>NC_139655.1:34639672-34652172 GCF_951799395.1 Argentina silus | reverse complement strand
GCATATCAACATGTGGTCCACCTACCAGGTTTCCTATGGAGAGCATTCCGTTGAACTCATCTGTCATGGGGTAGTGTTCCATGGCCATGAACAGGGTGTTGAGCACGATACACACAGTGATGGCTAGGTCTAGGAACGGGTCCATCACCATAAACTGGAGGACAGGAGAGGAGAGGAGAGGAGAGGAGGGGAGGGGAGGGGAGAGGAGAGGAGAGGAGAGGAGAGGAGAGGCGAGGCGAGGAGAGGAGAGGAGAGGAGAGGAGAGGAGAGGAGAGGAGAGGAGAGGAGAGGAGAGGAGATCTTTATTTGTACAATATGTGACACAGAAAACACAAAAATCATATTCATATAATATGACACCATATTACAGTTCCCAGTCCAGTACCCACTTTAATATTCCGCCCAGCTAGATATTTGAACAAGTCACTTTCAGGCTACAGGTCCGTAGTACTCTTTGACCTGTGACCTCTCATGTCTCAACCACCTACCTTGACCAGCTCCTTGATCTTCAGCCAGCGGGGACTGCAGTCCCAGATCAGATAGCGGTGGGCAAACTCATACCAGCAGGGGTGACACTTCTGACGAGACTCCTCCAGCTCTGGGGGTCGGAGGTCGGGAAGAAGGAAGGAGGGGAAGGGAGGCGGGGGGTGGGGGTAGGGGGCGGGGGGGGGTTACATTCTCGTCATTTTACAGAGGGCAATCACAGCTTTATTATTGTTTAAAGACCCCACATGCCCTTGTGTAGGAGAGTCTCACAGTCCGTTTCTCCTTCCTCCGTCAGCTGTTATTCCAGGGTGGCTGATTTGAAGCGTACGTTCAACTTTTCCAATTGTGAATGTTAAAAGCGATACTCCAATTTAAGAGTTGAAGAAATGTCATTCATGTTCAGTTCATTATCAAGTCATTGACCAAAAAAAATAAATTTATTTATTCATTCATTAGTACTCCAACTGGAATTTCAATTGAACAGCCTGAATCGAAGGACTTGAATTTTTGATTTATTCAACCGACTTTCAAGATGAGCATTGTCATGTGTTGAGTCACGATGAGAGCAAGCCCTGTGTCATACAGCATCAGTATCAGTACAGTGCACATGCAAATATTGACATTCAAGACCTTCTCCTATTCCTCATATTATAAGACGCGATTCTCATAGCTATTGACACAAAAGGAAGAATCCTATTGGTCACATTATAAGTCGTAATGATCATATAAGCAACAATGCTTTGAGAGGTGGGAGGTTAGGGGTGGTGGAAGGCAGAGGGTGTAGAACCAAGACTTGCAATCTGAACTTTGCGGGTTTGAATCTGCTTTGGGGCAATTTTGACAAAAGTGCTTTTAGTGTCTTATCAGCTGTCTTTTAGTCGACTCGCTTCGACTACCCCTCACTATGGGCTACACACTCTTTTTTATTTATTTTTAAAAATATGTTTTTAGGGCATTTCTGCTTTATTGGGATAGAGACCGTAGAGGTTGACAGGAAGGATGGGAGAGAGAGAGAGAGAGAGGAGGGATGACATGCACGATAGGTCGAGGGTCGGAATCGAACCAGGAACCTTGCGATTACGTGGTAAGCGCATTAGTGTGCTACGCCACTAAGCTCCCCTACACACTCTAGTCTACCGTTCTCTGAAGACCCCTATTCAATCACGCCTGGTATAACCCGGTGACGCTTGCAAGTGATAGCCCCGCCTATCACCTGTCCCAAGGAAGGGAGGTTTCAGGCGCGCCATTTCATCCAGCGAACCTTCTTCACCAGCTCAGCACGGGAGGAGAGATGAGGTGAGGGGTCTCCCTCATCTCCTTCAGAGAACCTGGCTTCCATTTCTAACTCTTTACCTCTCTTTCAGTGGACTCTCAGTGTCGACCCTTCACTTAAGGCAGTGGTTCCCAAACTTTTAACAGTCATGTACCCCCTGTTGGTTATTTTGTAATAATTGATATTCTATGAACATTATCCCTTACATATTAGACATTGTGATAATATTATTCTGTTGGATCGGGTGCATGCATTTATTTTTGGTACTGAGACTGCAGTCGGCGATTCAACAGGACTGTTTGGGAAGGGAAATCACAGATTTATTTCGCGTACCCCCCTAGATCAATCCACGTACCCCCGGAGGTATGTGTACCCCACTTTGACAATAGTGGACTTATGGGACCCTGCAAAATGCCCTGATTGCCTGGTCCGAACTGGAAACCTGTACGGATGCAAGAATGTGGCCCATCTACATGACGTAGTTTCCAAACCAGCACTAGGGACGGTACCACAGGGGACGCAGTCACGTCCGGGCAGCAGACCCAGACGGTATGGGGAGAGAAGCCCAGCTGGCAACAGCAATTACCTCCCAAGAGAACACCCTTGAACAGAGCCCATGACACCCCCACCCAATCCTAAAAGCAGTGAGCGCCCAGGGCCGTCCCTGTGTGTATATTTGTGTGTGTGTGTGTGTGTGTGTGTGTGTGTGTGTGTGTGTGTGTGTGTGTGTGTGTGTGTGTGTGGTGCCCTCCAATGGCCTCTTGGTTAATCAGGGTGACTAAGATAACTCCTTTTTGCTTGCACGCATGCATGCACGCACACACACACGTGCACACACACACACACACACACACACACACACACACACACACACACGCACACACACACACACACACAATAACACCTTGCAATAGCAAACAACCCAGAGTGTCCTCTAGGGAGGCTCCAGAGAGACCGGGGGGACCAGACGGTACAGAGTCTTCCATGGGTTATTCTGGTGTCTCCTACACACACGGCTGGGATTCAACCCTATCCTCTCGTGGCCCAGCAGAGGTGATCCTTACCCTCCATGGCATCAGTGAGGTAGCTGGCAGCGCTCAGAGCTCGGTCCCTGCATGTGTGCTCCTCTCGGGAGTTCAGGCGAGGCAGGAGCATGGTGCTCAGCTCCGTGGTGGAGTTAGCCCCCTGTATAGAACACACACAAGGAGACCATGGTGGGGAGGAGGCTAGGAGGCAAGAACATGTCAACTGTACCCCAGGACGTGAGGTTGAGTCATGCGGTGAATCACTGTGACATGATGGATCCATCAGATGATCTGTGTGAATGTTACATCTTTTTTTTTTTTTTAATGAGCTTTAAGCAGGGCATCTAGTACATCACAAGTAGAACATTGTTGAAATGAAAACAAAGATTCGCGAGGAGTTGATTTGATCTCCCATCGAGCCAACTGGGGGGCTGGGAGATGGAAGCGCAGTCGACCGTCTGACCAGGGTCAGCGAAACCACCATTTCTCTCAAATAAAAAGATTTTTTTAAAAAAGATTAAAAAAATAAAAAAAGATTAAAAATATCTGTGTGATATTGAAACATAGTAGTCATACGCCACCATTGAGAGGTCAACGAGTACCTTCCGTTTTCTAGACGAGGACGCCATTCTGAACCTATTTTATGCCTAAATCAACTCTAAAAATGACGTTGATATCGACTGAATATCAACATCTTATTGAGGAAAAAAAAAAAAAAAGGTTTCAAAAGTGTTTCGATCAAAGCTTCATTTAGGATCATTTGTTTTGGTCTGATGACCACAAGAACGGTGCTGATGACATGAGGACGTAAACACGACAGATCTAGACGCCCTAGATGCCCCTCCCTGCTGGGTTTCTCCACTCCTACATCATAAACCTCTGTGTCTCCTCTCTAGTTTAACATTGTCTACAACTCACCCAGAGTGAGATCAATAAGTCAGCCACGCAAACACAGCAGCCGCAGAGAGAGAACCATAAAAAAAGAAAACATCTAAATTTGCCATTTTTTAAACACCAGTTGTCCTGCTCTTATCTGTCACTCTGCTGCGCTGGTGACAGTCAGGGGAGGGGACAGGGTGATGTAGGAGCGCGCACACACACACACACACACACACACACATGCATGCAGGCAGGCAGGTGCGCGCACACACACAAACACACACACACACACACGATTTCACTGACAGGTTTTTTAAATTTATGTTGGGTCAATGATTCACGACTGAAGCATGGTGGTGACAGTTATCAAACAATCTCTCTCTGTCTCTCTGTCTCTCTCTGTTTCTCTGTGTGTGTGTGTGTCTCTCTCTCTCTCTCTCTCTCTCTCTCTCTCTCTGTGTGTCTCTCTCTCTCTCTCTCTGTCTCCCTGTCTCTCTCTCTCTCTCTCTTTCTGTCTCTCTCTGTCTCTCTCTCTCTCTCTCTCTGTCTCTCTGTCTCTCTCTCTCTCTCTCTCTACCTCTGACATACATTGCCAGATGGACACTGTTTACCTTTCTACTAATTCTCTGAAGAATTAGCACCCTTTAATAAGTGACAGTGACCCACGTCTCGCACATTTAATGCACATTTATCTTGAACAGTACTAGGAAGCAATCACAGGTGTGTGTGTGTGTGTGTGTGTGTGTGTGACAGACATGAATGTGTGGTTACATAAGGTGTCTGTAGTCCCAGGTACTCTGGAGTGACGCACAGCTCGACATCTCCACCCACCTAAAAACCCACACACACTCACTGTTTGGCAAGATGGAAACAAGAGCGTTTTGTGTATATGTGTGTGTGTGTGTGTGTGTGTGTGTGCGTGTGTGTATGTGTGTGTGTGTGTGTGTGTGTGCGTGTATGTGCGTGTGTGTGTGTGTGTGCGTGCGCGCGCGCGTGCGCGCGTGTGTGTGTGTGTGTGTGTCCTTTGTCTTCTGTGAAAGGAGACACGCCGGCCCACCACTAATTTAGCATCTGTTGCTACTGTGCGTTTCCATGGTTGCATTTCCAAGACAACTAGGCGTCTGCCCCCCCCCCCCTTTCCCCCCCCAACTCACACTCACACTCCCACCCTTCTCTGTCTCACCCATCTGGAACAGACTACACTACCTGTCAAGGCAAAGCTGAGGTTTCAAGAGATCTAATCGACATAGTCATTATAAGTCATTATAAGTCATTATAAGTCATTATACAGATCATCTAAAAACGTGGTAATGACTAAAAACTAACAGAGGATCTGACACATTGGAATGTTGAAGCTAAATTTAGGTGAATTCCATTTTATTTGGTTGAATGTAACTACTTCATGAATACAGAGCCAGTTTGCGGATTGCTTTGTCATGATAGGCTGATCTGAATGCTTTTGTTTAGATATTGCCCCATGCCCCGAGAAGCAAAGGATTGTAGGATGCAGCATGTACAATGTACACTAACCTGAGAGGAAGCCTTTGGTCATCCTCGACAATACTCCCTATCAGAACACACACACACACACACACACACACACACACACACACACACACACACACACACACACACACACACACACACACACACACACACACACACACACACACACACACACACACACACACACACAGATAGCATGGGGAGTGTGATTCAGTGTGTATGAAGAAGGTGCGATGTGTTTATGCTTCTACCTTCCTGTGTAAGCGGCCATAGGCAGAATCAATCATGTGTATGGAAAACAACAGCTATGGTGTGAAAGTGTAAGCACCCTGCGGACTCTGGCACACACACACATGCACGCACGCACACACGCACGCACGCACGCACACACACACACATGTGCGCGTGTGCACGCACACACGCACACACACACACACACACACACACAAAGCACACAAAGACACACAGGTAAGCACACACAGACACACACACACACACACACACACACACACACAAGCACGCATGCACACAAGCGCACACACACACACACACACACTCTCACTCATACAGACATGCATGGACACACACACACAGACACACACACACACACACACAAGCACGCAAGCGCACACACACACACTCTCACACATACAGACATGCGCAGATACACACACACACACCTACACAAACCCACACACACACACACACACCTACACACACATCACACACACACACACTCTGTATCCGTGTCAGAGATGCTCTCGTCCAGCCAGAGGGGCTGTTAAGCTCCGGGGTCTGTCCCTACGGAGGACAGAGGGAGGGGGATAGACGCCATTCCATGCGCTTATTCCCCGGTATCATCCTCAGACTCGCCCCCCGGCACGTTCCCTCTCCCCAGTACCCGCCACGCTGTCCCGTCACAACAGAATCTAAAACACACACACACACACACACACACACACACCGACATGGCAGGACTCACGCTCTCCTCCTTGACCTTCTCCATGGTGCAGGTCGGGAGCCCCTGAGGGGAGAGCCCGTTCTGGTCCATCGCCACGAAGATCTTCCCGTTGATGTTGAGGCTGGGGTAGAAGCCCTGGGAGCCTCGGCTGGCCGTGCTGTAGGTGCTGGGCCTGCGTCGGGTCCGCGGCAGGACCAGCGACCCCGCGCGGCTGTGACACTCCGCGTCGCCGTGGACGCTGAACTCGTCGTCGGCGAAGTCGCCCTCCGAGTCTCGGTTCCGCAGGCGGAAGTTGAAGATACTGACCTGGCTTCCCCTCCTGGTGCGTGACGAGAGGGTGCGGGAGAGGAGGGGGAGTGTTGGCTGGACGGGGGGGCGGGGGGAGGGGGGGAGGGGGGAGGGGGACAGGTCAAGAGGTGATGTTTAACACACACACACACACAACCGGTCGTTTGTTCCGAGAATGCGTATTCATCGAAGAATCCTTCGCCAATTCAAACACGTTCCATCTCTCTAGTTGTGGTCTGGATGTTGTTATAGTAGCTATAGTATCTTACCCTGGCCCTGTCCACTGTAGCTATAGTATCTTACCCTGGCCCTGTCCACTGTAGCTATAGTATCTTACCGTTGCCCTGTCCACTGTAGCTATAGTATCTTACCCTGGCCCTGTCCACTGTAGTTATAGTATCTTACCCTGGCCCTGTCCACTGCAGCTATAGTATCTTACCCTGACCCTGTCCACTGTAGCTATAGTATCTTACCGTCGCCCTGTCCACTGTAGCTATAGTATCTTACCCTGGCCCTGTCCACTGTAGCTATAGTATCTTACCCTGGCCCTGTCCACTGTAGCTATAGTATCTTACCGTCGCCCTGTCCACTGTAGCTATAGTATCTTACCCTGGCCCTGTCCACTGTAGCTATAGTATCTTACCGTCGCCCTGTCCACTGTAGTTATAGTATCTTACCCTGGCTCTGTCCACTGTAGCTATAGTATCTTACCCTGGCCCTGTCCACTGTAGCTATAGTATCTTACCCTGGCCCTGTCCACTGTAGCTATAGTATCTTACCGTCGCCCTGTCCACTGTAGCTATAGTATCTTACCGTCCCCCTGTCCACTGTAGCTATAGTATCTTACCGTCCCCCTGTCCACTGTAGCTATAGTATCTTACCGTCCCCCTGTCCACTGTAGCTATAGTATCTTACCGTCCCCCTGTCCACTGTAGCTATAGTATCTTACCGTCCCCCTGTCCACTGTAGCTATAGTATCTTACCTTGCCACTGTCTACATCCACCTTTAACATCCTCTCATCTGTGTCGTTATCGGTCTCCTCGGCCACGCCCCCCAGGCTCCGCCTCTTGCTCTGCGTCTGTGGGTCCTTGTCGTCTAGCAGGGTCAAGGGGGACAGCTCTGGTGACAGCACCGACTCAGTGTCCTGAGTCTTCTGGGCAGCCTAAGAGGCATAGCTGGAGTTATGTTCTTAATATATATATGTTAATGTTATAGGTTATGTTATGTAATGTTATGTTAATGTTATATGTTATGTTCTATATATACATATTAATATATATAGCCATGGTGCAACAACTCAACATCACCATGGTTTAAATAAACACGATATGGTCATGAAGTTAGCATTTCAATATGTTGTTTAAATGATATATGTATCGTCTATAACATACCAGCATTGCTTCCGGTAACAAATGACATCTCACCCCTGATATTCTTTGAAAGTACACTAACATGCTTCAGGAAATTCTGTATGCTGATATATTGTGGTTTTATAGGATGTATTGATTTCTGTATTTAACTGTGTGTATTTTTTGATGTGTTGTTTTGTAATTGTATAGATGTATTGTGGACAGGTTGCACCTGCAAAACAGGCCTTGGTCTCAGTATGTTTTCCCCTGTATAAATAGAGGTAAAAAAGAAAAGAAGTTGTGGCCTGGGGTGGTCCAGTGGTCTAGAACTACGGCTTACAGTGTGACTCATACGCTCCTGTTGGCATGGGTTCAAATCCGGCCTGTGCCCTGCTGACATACCCTTTCCTGTCTTTCTACTATTTCTCTCCAAAAAAAAAAAAGAGTACCCCCTGTGCAAACCTGTTGTTGTTCCTTCTTGAGGCGCTCCACGGCCAGCTGGAACTCCCGTTCCTTCTGCCAGGCCTCGGCGATGGTCGCCTGGTTCTGCTCCTCGTAGGCCATGGCAACCACGGCCAGGATCAGGTTGACCAGGTAGAAGGAGCCCAGGAAGATGACCACCACGAAGAACACCATGTAGGTCTTCCCTGCTGAGCGCAGGGTCTGGGTATGGCAGAGACAGAGGAGAGGAGAGGAGAGGAGAGGTGAGGAGAGGAGAGGAGAGGAGAGGAGAGGAGAGGAGAGGAGAGGAGAGGAGAGGTGAGGAGAGGAGAGGAGAGGAGAGGAGAGGAGAGGGAGGGGGGGTACATGTTAACATAAAGAACACCATGTATGTCTTTAGGGTATGGCAGAGAGGGAACTGTCAAGGTTTGCATTACTGTAACATAAACATGTTTTTTAATGAGGTTCTATAGGTAGTGTGTCTGATGGTAGAGGTTCTATAGGTAATGTACCTGATGGTAGAGGTTCTATAGGTAATGTACCTGATGGTAGAGGTTCTATAGGTTGTGTACCTGATGGTAGAGGTTCTAGAAGTCGTGTACCTGATGGTAGAGGTTCTATAGGTCGTGTACCTGATGGTAGAGGTTCTCCCAGTAGTCCTGGGTCATGAGTCTGAAGAGAGACAGGAAGGCCCAGCCGAAGCTGTCGAAGCTGGTGTAACCGTAGTTAGGATTCCTCCCTGCCTTCATACAGTCAAAGCCATCCGGACAGTTCCTGGAACACAAGGCAGAGAGAACATATAGTATTCATGTCAAAATCCTACAGACTCTGATGAACGCCTTTGGGACCCATATATGAATTACGGTAGTATCTGCAAGCCTTCAGCTTTACTCAGGTGGAACGTTTTGGATGTGGGTCACTACCGCTATGGGCTAGATGAGATGGTAGGAATTCAATGAGCTGAAATTTCACACATATACAATATGAGTTTATCAATGAGGAAATGTGAATGTTACACATAGTGGAGAGTGGATTGCTGAATGAGACTGTTTGTTTAAATCCGTTTCCATGACGAACTCACTCTTGTGTGGGAAACACTCGTGAAGCCAGGCAAAGATGACACCATCTCAAAGCAATGCGGCTGCATGCCTACCCATGTGACACACACACGCACACACACACACGCACACATACACTGTCTGTGACAGCGAGGTAAGTCACTCCAACACTTGGCTTCCTCTGAGCCGTGATTGGGTGACAGGGCGGGGTGACACGGGTGATCCAGGCGGGCCGGCTGAAGAGCGAGGAGGGGGAGTTGAAAGGATGTGGCGCCGCCAGCCTGCCATAGGGTCAGTCCTCATCCCACTCCACATCCCACTCACCCCCCCCCCCCCTTACCCCCTCATCAACCCCCCCCTCGTTTCGCCCACTGCACCCGCTGGCTGACCAGACCACGGATGTGTCTCAGCGCAGTGGCACGCGGAACAGAGGGAGACAGTATGAAGGGGAGGAGTGTGTGTGTGTGTGTGTGTGTGTGTGTGTGTGTGTGTGTGTGTGTGTGTGTGTGTGTGTGTGTGTGAGGGTGTGTGTGTGTGTGTGAGGGTGTGTGTGTGTGTGTGAGGGTGTGTGTGTGAGGGTGAGTGAGTCAGTGTGTGTGTGTGTGTGTGTGTGTGTGTGTGTGTGTGTGTGTGTGTGTGTGTGTGTGTGAGTGTGAGGGTGTGGGGCGATGGTTGTTATCTTCCACACACACCTCTCTGTGTCTCTGGAGGACGTGTTAATGGATGGGACCACTTCAGACCCCCCATCCTGACCAGGGGGCCCCAGTACCCCCGCTTTGCCTGACTGAGATCACACACACATCACACACACATCCCCACTCACCCACCTACACTCAACAACAGCCTCACACACACACACACACACACACACACACACACACACACACACACACACAGCTATTAAGAGTCATCTGAAAAATACACAACTGAATGTTTCAGTCAGATATTCCCATTCCTCTTACAGACACAAATGCCTCAAGTATCCTCTACAAACCCTTTATGGCCCCCCAGCGTCCCCCCCAGCCACCCTCTCTCCGGCCACCCACCCAGGGCCTTACGGGACAGCGAGGGGGGGGTGGGGGGGCACCTCTCTTGGTAGCCCAGAATAGCCTTGTCCTGTCAGAGTGCCGTTGGCCTGGCGATAGGGGCCATGCCACCCCCAGCTGCCAGCGTTGGGAAAGAAAACAGCTCCTCTGACAGAGTGTGTGATTCCCTGCCAGCCCCCGCCCCCCCCCCCCCAGTACCCTGCCCACTCTCAATGACAGACTACGAGACAGTCGGCTCCTGGACTGACAACCACCTCCATAGACCCGTATGGCATATGGTGGGAGGTACCGGGACATAGGGTGGGTTCTGTGTTTTAAGGATGATTCTCTCGGGGGCGCTCAGTGGCGTAGCACACTAAGGCGCATACCATATCATCGCAAGGTCCCTGGTTCGATTCCGGCCATCGACATATCCTGCATGTCATCCCTCCTCTCTCTCTCCTCTCTCTCCTTCCTGTCAATCTCTACTATCTCTATCCCAATAAAGCAGAAATGCCCTAAAACATATAGTTAAATAAATAAGGAAGATTCTCTCTAAAATGACTGTTCAACAACAGCCCACAACATTTTCTCTTCTGGCCGTATCAGAGAACATTTCACAATACAGAAAGAACGGACAAGAGAGAGAGATGGTAGAGAGAGAGAGAGAGAGAGAGAGAGAGAGAGAGAGAGAGAGAGAGAGAAGAGAGAGAGAGAGAGAGAGAGAGAAAGAGAAAGCGTTGATGAACCCAAACAGGGTTTCAGCTTGGCCACCCTTTCCATCTGACTCAGATTAGGTCTATGGTGTTGCATGGTTCAGGGTTCCCCCCCCCCACTGGAACAGACTACAAACAGACATGATATGAGATTAGAATCTCAATCTGAGATTTACAGATTGGAGTGCTGTGCTCAGCTGCATTAAACGACAGTGTACACTACGTTCTCTGGTACTGTACTACCCCCCCCCCCCCCACCCCCCCCCCCTCCAGGTAGCAGGAGAATAGAACAGCTTGGTTCAGTAGCCTCCCAGGCTACCAGACCAGATCGGTTCACTGAGAACCATCGCATACTGTATCAGGATAGCACCTCTGATGCACTGGGCCCCCAAACAAACGCAGCACAGATGTGTGTTCGTCATACTGGCACTGTTTGGGGTGGGAGGATTGGACAAAGCAGCACAGTGCAGAGGATTTCAAACACAATCCATAAAACACTATCACACCCTGAACACATCGACACAACATCACCCAGATCAAACAGGTTTGATATGAAATAATGAAAGTACTAAATGTTACCCCCCCTCCCCCCCCCCAAAAAAAAAGAAAACCTGAGAGTTTGATTCATTGTTACGTAATCTGAGGTGATAGATACTCAGAGCACAAATACTAATTCCTTTCAGGATTTCCCCATAATGCTATCAACGGAGCATTAGGGGGAAATCCTGAAAGGAATTAGTCTTCGTGCTCCGAGTATCTCAACCTCAGTTCACAGAACGCATATCAAATCAAATCAAATCAAATCCAAGTTTATTGGTCATATGCACAGGATACATGGTGGAAATTGTGCGATAAAATGCTTAAACATTAACCTGCTTGGCTTCGCATCCCAAACAATGAATAGAGATTTGGGAGATAATAGAGATATTAAAAATGTCAGTTCTGGCAGGCACTAGAGAGGTCTAGGAGGAAGAGAGTACTTAACATTTCTATAGCAACAGTATCCAGGAAGTTGTTTTGTTGCCCGTGGATATTGTGTTGTGAGTTCTCTCTAGAGGAGCAGTCTCATAGGGAAGGGAGGTGCAAACACACACGCACACACGCGCACGCACACACACGCACACACGCGCACACATGCACACACACACACGCACGCACACACACGCACAGGCACAGGCAGACACACAGGCACACACACACACACACACACACACACACACACACTCACACACACTCACACACACTTACACCCTCCTAAGGACAGAAAATGGTCTAGAATAGGACGATGCTTAATGGGATCTCATTGCTGGACTCATTTTCCAACTCAGCTAATAGCTGATTCAGAACAAATAACATCCAGAGACCACGATATGTGTCCATGGTGTTCTTCAAAACTGCACAGGTGCTCTTGGAGTGGAAGGACTATGACGAAGAGAGACACTCTGAGAAGGAGAACGCAAGCCGCAACACGTAGGTTCGTCGCTGTTTTTAT
>NC_139655.1:34614672-34634672 GCF_951799395.1 Argentina silus | reverse complement strand
TCCTACAAGACAGGCCGGTCGAGGCTCCAAGTGTCGCGTAGGAATCAGACAATGCATAAACCATGGCGTCCTCATTATGTGAGACCGGAGGACAGTTGAGTCACCCTCCCTCTCTCCTTGCCTCTCTGAATCAGACCCTCAGACTAGCCTAGCCTAGCCGCGGTAGCGATATGTGTTTACTCAGTCACCTAAACCCTGTTCACCTCAGGGGCCCTATGAAGCAATCCTCTGGTAGGATTAGACAGTTCCTCTGGTGCACAGGATTAACAATACACAATATTTCCTACCTAATGCACAGATTACAGCACAAGCAGGCAAGATAATCATTCAATGTCTCCATGTGTCTACTGGTATGTCGTCGCTTAACTAGTCTATGAAAAATAGAGAGGACGAAAGAAAAATCAATGATTTATTATTTTATGAAGAGGTGAAATCTCCATCTAAAACTGAACGCCATGTTCTTCAGCGGTAAAGCACATATAGGAGAGTATGAGTTCACTTACCCGGCGTCACTCCCTTCTCCACAGATTAAGGCATCCTTCGCTCCTTCCACCTTGTAGTAATTGTCTGGAGAGAGAAGGAAATGTACGGTTGAGGGATTATTAAGGTATTCAGTGTGATTAACGTCCACCCAAGGAGCTTGAGGAGCAGACGTACTGTAAGATTTATTCAAACATTCTTGGTCCACAATTAAAACTTTATAGAAAAAAAAAAAAACTTGACGTTTTTTTATGTTAAAACCAATACATTTTGGCTTAAGATTTAAGATTTATTACTTTACGTTTACATTTACATTTATGGCATTGAGCAGACGCCTTTATCCAAAGCGACTTACAACAAATATATTTGTTTAAGTAAGTGAATCATCTATCCAACAGTCATCATAAGACAAAGTAATCAATGCTCACACCAGGGGCCATTGGCAGTCGTAATGCCAGAAGCCAATATTATTTTTATTTTTTTACTTTATTGTAATAATGATCAATAATCATAGATTATTAGTAATTTGCTTCTGTGGAGCACACATGTAAAAACAAGGACAACTCCACACAATAACTTGCATACATATACACTTAGAAAGGGTTCCAAAAATGGTAGAAAAATACAATGCACATGATCAAATAAAGACATAATCTGAGATAAATAGTACTGGGTCAGTCCATAAAGTGACAATGCTAAATACCACAGTTGTGTTGAGATCATAGAGCGTATCTCCGGGTAGGTGCTGTTACGGAAGTGTATTGTTTTAGTTTTAATGGCCGTAACACTATACTGAATGGGTGGCGATGAAAAATGGTCAGTCAAATATCTATTACTGCTTTTTATGCCTTCTGACAAGACCTCTTAGTCCAGCAGCAAAGCAAGTTGGGAAAAAGCAGTTTATTGACTGTATTCAGCACCACAGCACCATCATTGATCTTCCATCAGCCACCCTTAAATAACCCACTGGATGTATGATTCTAGCTACTTATCAAATTAAGGAAACCATGTGGTCTGGAGTTTCACTCAGGCTTTTAGTGATCAATACAGGAGCCTGCTAGGGACATTTGTGTAATATGATGGATGTCAAAGCCTACTGGGGGAAAATTAATAAATGGAATAACAATTAACCCTGAGTCTGTGTCAGACCATGGTCCAAACTGTTTTTCATTTTTGCTTTCAAGTGCTTGAGGTGCGCTTGCCCAGGGCACTGGATGGGTGGGGATTTCACTTTTGCGGCTATTCCATTGGTTCCACTGTATCGGTGGGAAAGCTAAATTGTTGACACTTTATAATAATGTTAATTTATAAGCCATTTATAAACCATTTATAAGATGTTAATATTAAATGCTTAGAAAATTATTAGTAACTATATTAATTCGTTCTAATTCGTTATCATGCCTTTACTGAAGTGATTCTCATATGTTACAAATGATGTGTAAATGCATTCATAAATCAATAATGTTAATTTATAAGCCATTTATAAACCATTTATAAAATGTTATTATTAAATGCTTAGAAAATTATTAGTAACTATATTTATACGTTCTAATTCATTATCATGCCTTTACTGAAGTGATTCTCATATGTTACAAATGATGTGTAAATGCATTCATAAATCAGACATACATAATTTGTAGTGTCAGTAACAACCAAACATTTTATCAGATACCATTCAGTGAAAAACTATCATCAAACACATTATACTGCAGCTAGCTTGCTTGCCCACTGTCTTTGATACAGTTAGCCAGCTAGCATAGCTAGGCAGTTAGCTAGAAACATGACCCAGTCAGCAGAGAAATGACGACCCAGATCTAGCCCACGTTATTGGAAGTTGTTGCAACTTTAAATTAGGTACTGAAAAGCAGTCTAAAAATGATTAATATATTATTTATGAATGCATTTACAAATAATTTGTAACACATGAGAAATCACTAGAGGCCTGATAATGATAATGTCATGATTTAGAAATGGTTTATACATTTTAACAAATCATTAATCAAACAAAGTTAATAGATGAATATGTGTTAATGTCGTAAAAATGATTTATAATAATTTAGAAAATCATTATACAAAGTTTAACAAATATGTAAATAATTTGTAAATGTTTATGAATATAGTGACCAATAATTTACTAAGCATTTAATAACATTGATCAATGTTGAACTAATAAGTTATTAATAGTGAGTTCATAATTCAGAAATGGTTTATAAATGGCTTATAAATGAACATGATTCTAAAGTTATACATCTTAATCACGCACACTTACAGTAGGTGTCTAAAAGAAAACAAAGACTATATGGTTAGGGTTAGGGTTAGGGTTAGGGTTAGCCTAACCCTAACCCGGGTCAGGACTGTGTTGGACTGCACCACTCTAGTGATTGAGAAGATACCCATCCAGAAGGCTCCATGTCCACTCCACGCTCCTTCTGCTATGCAACCACAGCCCTCAGCCTTATCTCCTCTCATGTCTACAGGGTTTCAGCCTCACTCTGTTCCTCTTCAGCCCTCTCCAGCAGCCCAGGCCCTGGGCAGAAGAGGGGCCCGCCTGGCACTCTGACTGGAAGCCCGCCAGCCCCAACCCTCCTTCAGCTGTCAACATTCCTGCTTTCAGCATGACCTTAGATGTTCCTCCATCATGGACCCAAACACGTACACACGCACGCATGCACACGCATGTATGCACACACACACACACACACAAACACACACACGCACACAAACGCCTGCACGCACAAAGACACACACACACACACAGACACACACACGCAAACAGACAGACACACACACACACACACACACACACACACACACAGTGCCTCAGTGTTTACCAATAAAGCTTCATAGTTCAGTGGTCTTATGTTACGTCACAGAGGCAGTTTTTGTCATGTGGTGAAAAATGTTGTCACTCTAGTCAGCAGTAATCTTGGCTTAATTAATAACTGGAGTTTTCCCGTTTTACCGCGACTCCCTCTTTAAACATCATAGATGTGACCGAGAAATGTCAGTTAATTACAGCACGTCTGTCCACATCTGCTCAGCACAGGAGCAGTTGTCATGCCACGTTCAGTCGAGTTATGGCTTGACTGTGTTCGTCCGTCCCCAGAGGACAAGGAGACGCTGTCGCTTCATGTATGTGCTCCATGACCCTCATAGAAACGCTGTGTAGGTCTTTTATGCAAATGATCCCCTGTAACTATGCCATGTGCTCTGTCTGTGTGTGTGTACAGACTGACGTCACACACAGTTGGGAGACTCGGGAACACACTCTGCTGGGAGACTGACAAACACACACAGCTGGGAGACTCTCCCCCCCCCAGTACAGACACACACAGCTGGGAGACTCTCCCCCCCCCAGTACAGACACACACAGCTGGGAGACACCCCCCCAGTACAGACGCACACAGCTGGGAGACTCTCCCCCAGTACAGACACACACAGCTGGGAGACACCCCCCCCAGTACAGACACACACAGCTGGGAGACTCCCCCCCCCCCCCAGTACAGATACACAGACAACGTGACCATGTTAATGTAGTTAGGAAATATCAATCACTACAGCATGTGAGCCTGAACATTTAAATGACAAAAAAAAAACTGTTTGGCACTTCAGTGTTGTTCACTATTCAATAATTCAACGGTACTTCATCAAGTTACAAGTTCTCAACTCACACAAGTCTAATTAGTGCCAGCATTAGGGAATACACACTCAGTGTTTCTCTCAAAACAACAGCCCACAGCACAGGACCAACATTTTTTTCAGACCTAAATTAAATTAGGCCATTTTGTTTTTTTTGTCTGTTTTCATCATTTCAGTAGTTACTTTGGACCAGAGAGGTTTGTGTGATACAGCTCTGCTTTAGACCATGCCCACCTTCATCATCTATGAAGTCCTTGACGGAGGGCCAGGTCCTGTTGTTGCAGAAGAAGGTGGTGTTGGTGTTGAGTGTGTTGTTGACGCAGTGCGCCGTGCTGCGGACACACTTCTGACGCAGGTTGCCCATGAACAGCTGTAGGCCAATCAGAGCGAAGACGCTGAGACAGAAGACCGTCAGGATCATGACGTCCGCCAGTTTCTTCACTGACTGGATCAGAGCGCCAACGATGGTCTTCAGGCCTGGCCAGGGGGGGGTACAGGGCAAATGCCAAGGGTCAGGGGGTCACCGCACAAACATATGTTATGCATGATACACTGGGCTGAGGAATTGGCCATGTCTGTCTAGTCATCCAAGGAAGCTGATGAAGACATTGCGTTTTGGTTATCTTTACGTTGCTGTCAACAGATATAAAAGGCCAGTCGTCAAATAAAACTAGAAGTGAGCGAGCATCCTTTTCTTTATGATCAAGTATAGCAGGTATAGTAGCATTCAATAAAGGTGATTAGACTATTACTGTTTGTAAAAAAAAAAAAAATTAAAAGAGAGGAAATTGTCAACTAAGATATTACAGTGCAAACACAATGTAACTACTTCTACTGTTAAAAGTAATCAGCACGGATGAAATACACAGTAACAAACTCACAACATCAAAGCAACAAAGACACACCCACAAAAACACAAGACACCAACACACCAGACACAAAGAAAGCCAACGCAAACGGACTGTCCTCAACAAAGCTCACCATAGAAAAGAAACAACCTCCTGGGTTTCTTTTTGAGAAATAAAAATGCATATTCACAATATATGGTCATCAACAACAGAAGCGACCCTTTGTTTAAATCTGCAGCTAAGATGCATTTAACACAGAGAAAGTATTCTCAGTGAAGTATGTGGAGTTCTCTAATGGATTGCCTCCTCAGAAGAGTCAGCCTCATCAGAGTGGCATCCTCTGGGAGCGTCTGTTGTCATACCCATGTTATTACCATGTTATTACCATGCAGAGTGGAGACATTGGTTAGGCTAGCCATGCCTGTGTGGTGTTAAACACGAGAGCTTAATGAGACCTGTAGAGTGAGGTAACAGAAGCTACAGCTGAGCTACAGGGAGAAGGTCAATGGTAAGCTGATCTCTGGATGATATCTTCTTCATCTATGTCCAGCATGGAGAGGTGAATAGCCAGTGTTGATGTAGTTTAAATACGACTATGTCATTTTAAATGGAATATCCATATTTCCCTTGAAACATAATCAAAATGAACGTAAAATTGTTCATAATAAACTTGAACTGTTTGAATGGTTCATAATGTTTTTTTGTTGTTGCCCAACTCAAAGGTCTCATTCCCTACACCTGTGATGTCCACTCACTCGTAGTAAAATAACACAGCAACAGTGATTAGCCCCTCCAGGGGTGAGCCTTAGCTTCGTCCCAAACCAACCCTGTGCTCCTACTCCACCCTCCACCCGCTGTATGCTTGTAGAGATATCTGAGAAGACTGGATAGACGTAAGTCATATGGTAACCGCTCTTGGCCTACGAACCTTGGCCTACGAACAGGTTTGGTGGGATAACTTTGCCATATTGCTAAAGGCTGACACCTGTTCAATCCTCTCAGATCTCCAAGTGCATAGGGGATAGGGGAATAGGGGCTAGTGGTGGGTTTGGGACTGGGCCTCAGTAGTGTGTGATCCTCTGCTCACCTGGGATGACAGAGATAGTTTTGAGAGCTCGCAGGACTCTGAACGTCCGTAACGCTGACACATTACCCAGGTCCACAAACTCTGTTACATATCTGCAACAAGCCAGAATCAAGCACACACAGTGACAATACACCAATGACAGCAGAACACAGGAGGAGAAGTGGGGCCAGGATTGGAGGAGGGATGGGGGAGCAGGGGGGGGTGGTCGAGGCTCAAATGGTGAAATGGGGTCGGACCAATGGTCTGAGAGACAGAGAGGGGGGGAAGAGGAGGAAGAGAGAGAGGGGGGGGGGCTTGATACTGAGGAGAACAATACAGGACGTTGACTCGAGACAGGTGAGACGATGCGACCTGCGTCTTTTGGCACAGCACCGAGCAGAACTCCTCCTTACCTGGGATCACTGAAATAGTTTTCAGAGCTCTGAGGACTCTGAACGTGCGCAGTGCTTGGAGATTGCCTAGCTTAACAAACTCAGTTAGCAACCTGCAGAATCAAATGATAGTTATAGGGTCAAACACAGAAGAAGAAGAAGAAGAAGAAGGAAAAGAAAAAAAAGAAAGCATTTCTAAATGAACTATCCTCGATGTTCCTGACGTTCCCTCAGGAATACGACAAAGACAGTACAGGTGATCTCGGAAACCATTTTGTCGAACGTGGGGGCGTTCTCCCTCCAACGCCAAGGCCCTGCTTGATGTGGCGCCATGCGATGTGAGCGGCCATATTGTGGAGGGAGAATCTGAACCTTAACTGCCTCGGTCTCCCTCTTACTGCCTCCGTCTCCTATCTCATATTTCATTTGCTTGGACCGGTCTACTGATTGTATTACCATGGGGTAGGATGTAGAGCAGGCAATTTGGATGCAGGTAGATTGTTCCAGTAGATTCGTCTGGCCGTGCTACTGCCGTAATGACACAGCGACGGAGCAACGGCGGGTATTAGAATGTGATTACACCGTGTATGTCGTTAAATATCTGTCCGTCAAACACGTAGGGCGGGAGGGGGGGCATGGGGGGGCGGAGGGCTACGTTTCCATGGCAACCCCACAGGGGCGGTGGCATCTATCAAAGGGGGTATCCGTTTTCTTGGCCACCCGCCTCGATTTAATAAAGCCAGCATTGAGAGGGGGTGGAGGAGGAGGGGGAGGGGGGAGAGGAGGGGAGGGGGGGGGGGTGACTTATGTGTCCCTGTCCTGCTGACCGGTGTGCGAAGGCGTCCGGTTCAAGGACGACTGGCCTCTGAAGGAGGGGAATGAAGCCGTGAGGGCAAACGAGATATCAGCACTCCATCATCGTAGCGAAGCAGGGGTGGTAGTGGTGGTGGCGGTGGAGGGGGGTGCTTCAACACTCTCAATGTCTAATCTCTTGAGGCATCCCTAATGGTTCCACAGGAGCCTACCGGTGTGCCTCAGGAATAAACCACTGCTGCTGTGGCTCAATTCCCTTTAGGGGAACTTTTGTTACTGTATAGTGGATGGGAAGCTAGCTCGGTGTCTCATTCCCACTCGAACCAGGGTTGGAGATGGTTGATAAGGTCTTGATAGGTCAAATGTTCTCTAATGAAATGGTGCTACGTTCTCCATGTTTCAACTGTCCAAAGCGTCAAGGGGAAAATGTTTTCAGTCAAAAGCATCTAGTGTTGATGTGTGTTTTTCAGTGCACACACCCAAAGTAAAATAAAGATGTATGTATGTTGACAGAGGACACAATAACCAGTGCATTTTAAAACGTTGGAAGTCAAAGTTTGCCCTGTGTTATTTGGGTCAAAAAAACACATGATAAGTAATGAATTGAAAAGGATATCAGTGAGATAACAGTGGTGTTTACCATTGTACCTCTATCAATGTTAAAATCCCCCCCAAAAATTATATTGTTACACATTGATGAAGAGTAACCCTCCATATTGTGGTCAAATATTGATCAGATTTCCAGAATTGAAGCGCATTCATCTCATCTGAGTTCACAACTGAGTTCCAACTCCAATTGATCTGCAATCATACAGTCAGTAACTAATGCCAATGTTAGTGATTTTCAATTAATCAATTATTGATATGATTGCATTAAAATCATGTGTATGGGATCAGCCTTACACAATTGAGAGGTTTTCATTGATTCTTTAATATATAGGCTAATGCAGGGGACTCTGCTTAAATATAAAAAAAAATAGATAGAAGCTAAGAACCACACTAAAAACTTCCTGTACTTCCTGTGATATTTGTCTCAGGAGACAAGAGGAGAGGAGGAGGAGAGGAGAGAAGAGGAGAGGTCAGAGGCAAGTCAGAATATATTAGAAATAAAATACAAGAGGAAGAGTCAAGAGTACATCTACTGCTATATGAATACAGTAACCTTAGCACAGGGCTGTTCAGTAATAGTCCTGGGGGGGGAAACTGCTCAGTAATAGTCTTGGGGGAGAAGCTGTTCAGTAATAGTCCTGGGGGGAAGCTGTTAAGTTATGGCGTTTTTCCACTAGAGACCGGGTCGCACTCCAGACTTTTTTGGGCCCAAGCACCAGTGTTTTTTTTGTTGTGCATTGTGTTTCCACCACCTAGGGTAATTCTGAGGACTTGGGGAATACAGCTATTGAGCAAACTATAGAGCAAACTCTATAGTTTCTGACTATTGAGTTTCACCTTCAAACCAGCATGACTACTCATAGCTAAAACAATGAATCTGTCAATCATTATATTAGTAACATGACTTTGAAACTAGCAAAGGAGTTGTGTGATTAAATGTAGAGCATTTATTTAGTTTGTAGTATAGATTGTTCAGTTAGCCAACCAGATGAAATGAAACGGGTGCTTACCTGCAGCTGAGCAAACTTAATAGTGCATGTAAATGCTTCTAAACGTGATCTCAAACCAAAGTAACTAACGTTTTCATGCTTTTGTAACATAACAACATGCCTAGCCCCAAACCCCGTCCAAGTCCCAAAAAAAAACGTCCCAATCTTGGAGCCATGGGCCTGGGCTTTTTGGGCTTTTTTTTAAGGACCATTCTTGGAAATGGAAACACAAAAGCCTGAGGCTTTGGGCTAAGCACCAAAAGTGAGAGTGTAAAAGCGCCATATCAGTCCTTGGGGGAGGGGGGGGGAGCTGTTCAGTTACAGTCCTTGAGGAAGACATACTCCAGGTTTTCTCTCTCCTACTAGCAGATTGACTCTGACCAGACAACATCAGGTGAGTGGGAAATCGGGTGGGAACAAAGAACAGCAGTACTTCTAGCCCTCAGGGCTGATCACTGAACAGCCCTGTATCTACAGTATAACAGTCAGAACGGTACTGGGCAGGGTCAGAGAGAGGATGGGTCACATAGCAGCATAAAGGTCACACAGGTGAGTATAGGTAGAGGTGAGACTTACGCCATGACAATCACACTGAAGTCCAGCCAGTTCCAGGGGTCTCGTAGGAAGGTGAAAGGTCCCACACAGAACCCCCGCGCAAGAATCTTTATCAACGACTCAAACGTGTAAATGCCTGTGAAAGTGTACCTGAGTGGGGTGAGGGGTGGGGTGGGGTGGGGTGGGGAAGGGGAAGGGGAAGGGGAAGGGGGTGGGGGGGGGGGGCAGAGAGTCAGCACGTTAGCAGACAATGGTGTGAGCTAGAGTGAGGGGGCGAAATCCCCCTTTCTCCAAAAACATGGGCTGCCCCACTCCCAGGACAAATGAATCAAATGAATAAACCAATCAGAGAAGAGACAAAAAGACAGAGACGCGTACAGCAGCAGCATAAGAAGAGGAAAGACAAGCATGTGTAACAGCCCCGGAGAAATGGACAGCAAGCTCTTGGAAATCGTTCTTTGATGAGTTGAAGCCGCAGTCTGTCAATTTCATCTCCGGTCTTAAGTGCTCTCTCTGCGCTTCTCTTGTGGGTCGGTCTTGGCCAATGACCAATCTCAGTGGCAGATAGATAAGATAGACCCGCCCCTCTAAAACAAAGGCAAAGGGGGATAATCCTTCACTTTGTTCAGTAATATTTGCAGACTGTGGCTTTAAACAGGGAATCAAGGCAAGAATGGGCTTTAGACTTCAGGACTCTAGGACTGGTGACATTGTATAAAGCAACAGTCCAGTAGCTTGTAGGGTGACTGATGGAAGGTGGAGCTGTGAGAGAAGCACGGCCATATTCCTCATTCCTCATCATCGCCCGGCTCGGTGCTGTGTGTGTGAGAGATACATTGTACCCCTCAACACATGGGCCGAGCAAACCGTTAACGCAGGAGTCTTTTCCACACCCACATTAAGCCTAGTCCTGGACTAAAGACCATGCTCAAATTAGAATATCCACTGAAATAGTTTTCTGGTCCAAGAACAGGCTTAATCTGGATCTGGAAAACCGACCCGTACTGCTGATCTTAACACTACAGGGCTGCCTTGTAGACAAAAGAGGTTATTTGATTTGATAATTAACTCCTTAAAGACTGATGTTTGTGTCATGAGTTCTAGAACGGTGTGGGCTTTTACTTTTCCAGTTACCAAGGAGCTGAGAGGTGCGAGATGTCACCTGCTAAGAAGAGAGGTTGTGATTGGCTGGGAGTCATTGCATGCTAAACTGTACGAGCCAATGAGACCCTTTTGAGGGAGAAGACAAACAGCAGGGGGATGTTTTTGTTGCTGTTGTTTTTTTGTTTTTTTGTTGTTAACGGTGCAGACTCCATGTAAGCCACTGTCATCATTAAAGGTGAACATGGTGGACATAGACTACTCTGGCATCAGACTGGGAATGTACCAAATCTCATGTTGGGCTGGACTTATATTGTAGATGATAGACAGAGAGAGAGAGAGACAGAGAGCGAGAGACAGAGAGATATAGTTAGAGACAGAGACAGACAGAGACAGAGAGAGACAGAGACAGAGAGAGACAGAGACATGGATAGTGTTTATTGTAGTCTTGTGGGAATTGTTGGGAATATATAAAACCCTTTAATGAAAATCTCAGACAGCAGGACGGTGTGTGACATCATACTATGGGTTCATTCTGATGTAGCATAGCAGAGTGCAATTAGCAAAGTCATGGTTTGGGCACACTAAGGTGGTTAACTTACTTGCTAATTGTGGTTGGCAAGGCAACATACACCTGGCAAAGCATTACATCAGGACAAATAGGGCACAGTTCAGAGGTCAATAGGTCAACATGGTCAGAGAGGGTTAGGACAGAAGGTCCCATGATAAACTAAGGACAACTTCTAAGGCTTAATGAAGCCTGTTAGAGGCCAATAGATCCTTCTGAAAACAAAGGCATGTCATTTAGAGGAAGGACCATTCCTCATTCCATTCCATGCATTACAATGAGTTTGACCTCTGATGTCTACCTCCACCAGCCTCCCCTGATTTGTATTTACAGTAAATTATATGTGAAACATCTACGTACGCCCTACAGTTATGCATGCTTCATCCTTAGTTTACTTTGGGACAGGAACGAGAGAAAAAACATCAACACAGAGAACAGACACAGCATCTCTACACCGCAAAGCATCAATGCTAACAGACAGACGGACAGACAGACAGATAAAGACAGACAGACAGACAGACAAAGATAGACATACAGACAGACAGACAGACAGATAGACAGATAAAGACAGACAGACAGACAGACAGACAGACAGACAGACAGACAGACAGACAGACAGACAGACAGGTATACTGTAAAAAAAGGTGTACTTACTCAACATACTTGGCCCAATACGCTGGCTCTGACATAGCCATGAAGCAACAGTTGGTCAGAATAGTGCACATGATGAACAAACTGAATAACGTAACATTGTAGTTAAGGAAAAGGATCAGCTCAGTTCTGCCTTTCGTATCGAGGTTGTAGACTGGTTCCAGATACATATCCGATTTAGCCAACTCCTACAATATATTTGGTATGACAAAGATATTCAAAGTTCAAAGGAGTTGGCTGAATCAGGTCTATATCTGGGACCAGGCTACATACATTTAGCAATACCACATTCAAGCTATTTTGAACTTACAAGCTATTTTGTACACTATACAGTACACACATCACAATGATATTGTGCTGGTGTCCTATTGAAGGTTGGTTTCACTTTTTGTCATCTCGCTTTCCACACAGCAGAGTGAACAGGGAAAAACAATGTTTCATAAGAAGCCAAACTGTGAATATCAGATACTTTCTCAGGTACGCAGTTAGAATATACGCGGAACATTTGAATTCTGACATCTCTCACAGTTACAGGCTTTTGTTATCCTGACAGGATGACACTGTGACTACACGCCGGCTTACACGAGAACTGCCAATCATAAACGTCTGTCACAGGTAAATTAAGACTCACTTTTGATCCCTGATTAGAAAAAAATGAAGCAAACTCCAAAAATGTTCTTGTATGATGGTGGGGTTAAATTACAAGGTAAAGAGGCAACGCAGAACAAATATTCAAATAGTTTACTGAGGCGAGAGCTAATTGACGTCAGAAATTATAGCTCAGCTGTTGGTTGGGCACTGCCGCCGCGGCGCTAACATCGTTAATACTCCCACTCTCTCCACTTCTCCTCCGCCGTGCTGAGTCCGGAGTGGCAGCCTGAACCCAACCCATCTATTAAACATCTATTAGATACAGTATGCTACTTCATAGCACCCTGGGGGTTGGATCAGAGGTGGAGGACTTGGTGGTGGTTGTGGTGGGGGGGTGGGGTATGGGGAGGGGGGGGGGGGGGGGGCGGAGATTCCAGATGTTTATCTGTCATTCAAAACGTTCAACTGCCAAAAAAGCTGCCTGTGCTGTTCTGGCTGTCTGCCAACAGGCTGTCACAAGCGATCAAACGGCTCCTGAATCCCAAGGAGTGGGTGTTAGTGCGTACAGTATGTGTGTTTGAAGTGGTCGTGTTTTGTGTGTGCATGCGTGTGTGTGTGCCTGTGTCTGTGTGTGTGTGTGTGTGTGTGTGTCTGTCTGTGTGTGTGTGTCTGTGTCTGGTTGACTCTGTGGGTCCGCTCGGCGCCACGATGACGGGCCGCTGTGTGAGGTGGGCTGTGGCGAGCCCACATGTGGGGCCTCTGGGAGGAGAGCTGGGGGTGGGGGGTGGGGGAGGGGGTGGGGGGGGGGTGCTGGGGGATGCCACACCTCCAGAACCGACCTCTTCACCCGCTTATCCCACTGACAACAGCAAAGTGTCCGCCAGCCTAATATTTCTCAACACTTACAAACGCCGCTGTCGTTATTTATAGCCGTACGGGGGAGAGAAGGAGGAGAGGAGGAGAGCATGGGTGGGAGAGAGCCATTGGCCAGGGGGGGGGGATGGAGGTTTGTCAGAACAGTCACAGCATCCTTCCACCCCTGGCATGGGAGGGAGAAATGTTCCTTTACTCAAGTTCTGGTGTGAGAAATGTCACAACACAACGTGACTCACCTGTCACTGAGTCAACTCAAATTCACTTCAGTCTGATTGTGTGACTTCGAAGCTTCAGACAGGTGACTGTGACATAGTTACAGGAACAGTCAACAGGGAATCATCCAATTGGAT
Organism: Argentina silus; assembly: GCF_951799395.1. Taxonomy (NCBI): domain Eukaryota; kingdom Metazoa; phylum Chordata; class Actinopteri; order Argentiniformes; family Argentinidae; genus Argentina; species Argentina silus. The sequence continues at coordinate 34,621,144 of NC_139655.1, read as the reverse complement.
GCCCATGGCTACTCGTAAAAATCTCACCGGTATAATCTCATAATCTCATTGTTTCCTACTAGGAACAGGCTTAATCTGTACCCTGGATACCGCACCAGAGTCTCTCCCTGAAGATTAGTGTTGCAGTGTGTAAATAAATAGGATCACTAGACGGAGCAGTGGCTATTATCAGTGTGACGTGAACCAACACGGACCACCGTGGTCGCTAGACGTTCTGTTTTGGGAGTCCGCGCCGGGTTGAGATGGTATCTGTTGAATAAGGCGAGACACCAGTGAACACAAGCCAGGAGAAGGAGAAGGAGGAGGAGGAGGAGGAGGTCTTTGAGAGCTCTGTCTGTTCCTACCTAAAGATATCTGTTGTCGGATTACAGACGTTCTCATAAACCCATCCTTGTTTGGACTCAGTAATCAATCAATGGCTCCATAAAAATGAAAAAAAACAGACCCTAGAGATGCAGTATTTCCAGAGGGCTTGGTGTTTTCTCTGTTCACTCTGAGTCAGCAGACAACACTACAGTTGAGGATTCATTCCGTCTCTAGGCCATCGGAAGACAAAAGGCAACACGAACAAAACAAGACAAACACTCAAATCCATCCAGACCGTCTTAACTAACTACACTTAGCGTTTCGTTCATTCATCGTTTAATCATTCATCACTTCAAGGATTCGTCTCCCATGTTGCATTCATCGCTTTGAATTAGCATATTTCAAACACGTAGGTCTCATAGTGAGTAGCGGCGTTTCAGACAAGAGCATGCCGTCACTGTAACTGGCTGAAAGGATATGAGTGTACTAAAATCTTTATTGATGCTCTCCTAACTGGATGAAAAGGGCTAAAAATATAGAGGGCAGATGTGGCACTGAAACGGAAGATGGCCTTTCCTTTGTTCAGTACTATAAACGTCTGTGGAGAAACAGAGTGAAAGAGAAAGAGAGAGAGAGAGAGAGAGAGAGAGAGTGAGAGAGAGGGGGAGAGAGGGAGAGAGACAGGGGAAGGGGTGGGGGTAGGGTGGGGGTAGTCGACAGAGAAAACATGCATCATAGTTAGAAACGACATGTCATGGCATCGGCAGTAGAGTTGCAGTCAGAGACACTTAATCCCACACTCTCACACACCTGGAGACAGTCACATGTGGCATACACGTTCTTTAAGAACCGACGTGTATTATTAATCGACCCCCCCCACACACACACACACACACACATACACACACTCTTTCCTCACGCACTTGGTGCCCCCTTTAAAACATCGGGTGCATGCACAATATTGGGCCTGATTTGTGCATATGAATCTGTGTGGCATTTAAGGTAAACAAGGAGAGGTTGGTTCTGTTTTGTTTATTTGTTCTGTTCCTCCTCTCGTTCCTCTGGGAAATTAATAACACCTCCTGGCCCCTTAGAGGGACCTAGCACCTGGGTAGACACTGGAAGAGAGAGAGAGAGAGAGAGAGGTGGCGAGAAAGGTGGAGAGGTAGAGAGGTGGGGAGAGAGAAAGACAGAGATTGAAAGAGAGAGAGATAGAGGTAGAGAGATAGAGAGAGAGGTGGAAAGATAGGGAGAGAGGTGGAGAGGGGGGAGAGAAGGACAGAGATTGAGAGAGAGAGAGGGGAGCGAGAGGTGGAGAGAGAGTGTCTCCCTCTCTCTCACCTCAGCCCCTCTCTGTATCCCACGGCAACACAGGGCCCTTGACAGACTCTACCCTGTCCAGCTAGCATCTTAGCTTTAGTTCAACCCCATCGTGATTCAGATAATCATTCTGACAGAGTTAGTTCAGTGACTTCAAAACTCGTACGCCAACATCCCAGAGCTCCACAGTGGAAAACAGTCCAATTATATTTATATTTCAGAGGGGAAAGTTAAATCTCTTATTAAACGATTTGAGGAAGGTGCTGAGGCAGCAGTGGCCTCACTAAGACCGTCATCAGCTGTATGAGTCATGCTTTTCATCCCTCTCTTTACCCTTCCTCCAGTCCTTTTCATCCCTCTCTTTACCCTTCCTCCAGTCCTTTTCATCCCTCTCTTTACCCTTCCTCCAGTCCTTTTTACCCCTCTCTTCTCCCGAGTCGGCCAGTTTCCCCTTAATCTGCCCCGCACAAAAGACGACAAAAACACACACACAGCACACGCACCCACACACACACACACACACAGCACACGCACCTACACCCACACCCACACCCGGGCCACCCTCAGACCGACCCCCAACCCCCAGACACTCACTCTCTTGTTCTTGAAGTAGAAGGGGTCGATGTCGTCCAGAGGCACACCCACCAGTCCGGAGGGGATGTCTCCGAAGATGCGAGGCAGCTGTTTGCCGGCCTCTGTGTCGGCGCGGGGCTTGGGCGTCTCCACGTCACCCAGATCCTCCTGGTAGTGCTTGGCGTGCCTGGCCTCCTCCTTGCCGATCCGCTTCTCGATGGCCGCCAGGGACTCCCGGGTGAACCGGTGCAAGCTGTCAGGACCCGGTGGTAGCAGCACGGTGGCCATCTTTTCATCCTGAGTCTCCTGTACAAGTGGTTACTTTACCAGCTGAGGAGGAGTGGGGGGGGGGAGGGGAGGAGGGGAGAGAGAGAGAGAGGTGGAGAGGAGAGAGAGAGAGGTGGAGAGGTGGGGGGAGCGAGAGAGAGAGAGAGGTGGAGAGAGATGGAGAGGTCGAGAGAGAGGGGGAGAGGTCGAGAGAGGGAGAGAGAGAGAGGAATGCAGACAGACATATATATACAGACAGACAGACAGACAGACAGACAAGGAAGGAGAAAGAAAGAGAGAGAGAGAGAGAGAGAGAGATGAGAGAAGAGGGGTTAATCTCTGGGGTAGACACTCCGGGGTACTCCTCTCCTAAAAGCAGACCGTGTGGTTTTAGTTAGTCCTATTTGATTGGTCTATGCAGCACTTATGAGGTGTCCCAGTAATGAAATGTTGGTCATGGATATATCCTCTTTCACTTACATTATCGCCTCACAGAGAGGAGTGCCTATTCTGGCCCAAAAATAGATGGTAGTACTATTGTGTTACACTGTGGTGTGTGTGCGCGTGTGTCTATGTGTGTGTGTGTGTGTGTGTGTGTGTGTGTGTGTGTGTGTGTGTGTGTGTGTGTGTGTGTGTGTGTGTGTGTGTGTGTGTGTGTGTGTGTGTGTGTGTCCGTCCAACCAGACTGGCCCATCTGTTTTGTATCCTAATTGAATGATTGGACAGGCCTCATTTTTCATCCATTCATGCGTTTATTCACAGCGTCTCCAAATCTAATTTCCTAACTTGTGAGAGTTCACATCAAAAGAGCTCCAGATGAGGCGTTTGCTCAGATTTCCACCCTGGTCCAGAGTCCTGTCAGATATAGACTCCCTCCATCAGATAGACTGATCACCTGCCCGCTGGATAGGACACCTGAATAAACACCTCCATCCATGTGACGAAAGCCTCATCTGATTGTCAACTCTATGAAGGGGATGCAGAACTTTTTGAATGTAAAAAGAAAATATATGTATATATTTCCACCAGTGCCATTAAGATCACAACATACAGTCATAGAACATACCATGACCATGTCTCCTCAAGATAAGTTATTGTAAACTATTGCTGCTACATAAACTTGATGTTGTATTACTACTGTTATTATTACATGAATTACTGCTGCTACTTACACTACACCCTAACGCACGACTACTGTCACTGTTTTATTATTACTATATTATATTGGATTGTTGATTCGTTGAGTATTGTTGACTGTTGTTGATCGAGGAGCAAGATCCCAAAGCATTTCATGATATAAATTATGGCTGTATGCGATGTACATTGACAAATACATTTGATTTGATGACAAAACAACCAGGTTTGGGCCAAAAACACAAAGGAAAATCTCCCTCCCGCTGAGAAGAGAAAAGCATTCCAGGCACATAAAACGCGACGAGTATCATATAGCCTATGACCTGCCTTATAGGGCCCTGACATGAATCTGCTCCATGTTTCCACCGCTCTGTAAACGCCCCCGATCAGTCTGTCTGTGTTTGGCCCTGCGCCTGGACATGTTATAATCTCTCTTTTTATTTCCATATAATTTCAGCTATTCAGCTATTCATGGTGCGGCCCGGCCCCGGCCCGGCCCCGGCTCCGCTCCGGCCCTGATGCAGAGAAGGACATTGTGCGGGGTTGAACAGAATGCCCTTCCACTTGAGCTGCTCTTCATCATTTTCCCCTCTGTACACAGCAGAAGTAGCAGCAGCAGCAGCAGCATCCTAACCTCTGGCTCTACCTCTCACACAACCCTGCTATTCACATGTTTACACCACCCGAAGACCGACACGCTCCTCCTCATTGTCATCCATCCCTTTTTATGTATTTCTTTTCAAGGTTTTTTTTTGTAATCATTTTTTGGAGTGGGGGCAGTCCCATTTTTCTATTTTTGATTGGATAGAGACAGTGGAGAGAGACAGGAAAGTAAAACGGAGAGGGTATACCCACATGGGCATGTGTGTGTTCACTCTAGCCCGCGGTGCTACGACCCCAGGTCATGATGTCACCCATCCTTATCTTCCTCACCACCGGGATATTCGCTGTGTTTCGCAATCGACAGGAGGATGACGACTTTATTACGTTCTGCCTTTGTCAAAGAGCATGCGACGTAAAAGAACAAGACAAGCAACACAAATCAATATTCACTCGCAGTCTCATAAGGGCCAAGTGGTTGTTCTTGACTACAGTATATACATTTATCTACGGTACCCTGTGAAGGTCTAATTCAGTGAGCACCTGGGCCTGTAATGTGTTGTTGTTACTGAGCTGTGATGACATCCGCAGAGACGTGGTACCTAGCGGAGCGAGAAAGAGAGGAAGCACCACAGACAAGCTCACTGGCATGGAATAGATGAACCGTGCTTAAGCAAAAAAAAAAAAACACCCAAGAGGGAGTGCTGTTGTATCGTTGGGTATCGGAACAGCTGTGATGCGGTCGTAGGCACGAGGCCGCAGCTGAGTGCCGTCGACCATCGCAGCCGTTCCGATATCCTAGATATAGAACACCCTCGAGTGGGTTATTGCTTTCAAACGACAGGTTTACACCGACCGTAACAATTTTGACAACAAGCAATGGTGCTAGTGTTTTGTTTTTTTCGTGATACGTTGTATTGGTTTATGCCCTGCGCTTATAAAAGTAGTATAACTATTACCGTAGTGAGGGACGCAGGCTGGTTGATAATTCTGGAACGCATGGTCTACTATGATTGGCATGGCAACCCAGGAAACAAATCTCTACCTGGCTGGCTTATAAAAGCTAGCTAGCCAGTTGGGTTTTTGAGGAGTATAGTAGCATAAGGATGACGAAAAAACAACCCTGAATGATTGTCAGAATCACCTTCTATTGGTCTAGCAGAGTTTCAATTGTTCAACAAAAAAAACGTTTTTATCCTAAAGTGTGTTTCTGGCGTATGTATACATTTTGCAAGTGAAAGTGATGAGGTCGCTGTGCTCGGTCAGAGGCTTCTCGGTCAATCACAATGCTCGATGTGATCAACTCGTTGTATAATACCCGTTGTGTACACACAACACAAGCAAACTATGTCAATTCCTTTATTCTTTCACTCATTATAGACCCAGTACAGATGTAATGTATATTTATAGCCATTTTGACCTTGTCTCAAAATCTGACATCATAAGGAAAGGCCAATCAGACAGCGGCGCTGAGAGTGTGAGGATGCCAACTGTGTCCAATTACCTAAATACATTATTTACATTGATTACACTGAGACCCAGTGGTGAGGTCTGCTGTCCTCAACACACACCAGGTAACCTGGTAACCCTGAGCTACACACACAAGGAGAAGTACACACACGCACAAACACACGCACACACTGCCACCAGATTGGCTCCATCATGTTCAAGTATATGAGTATGTTGACAACGTTATAAAATCACAGCTATATGTTTGCTCTCCCAGAGTAATGTGTGGTGGCCTTTGCCCTGCCCTGAGCACAGCTTCAGGTAATAGAATGTAAAGGCCAGCTAGCCAGGGCAGACGGACTGACTGAGAGCCACTTTAGACAAATGCAATTCCCTCCAAGAATAGTGTGATCCACTGGAGTGCATTATATAGGTCACCAGGGGCATTGAACAAGTCAAATAGGTCTGGTATTCATTTCAAAGGCTCGCTGCGCGGGTCCCTTTTCTCCAGCACTTCCACACGGGCGTCTAAATAGAGGCCTGAACAAAAGAGAGATGGGGGGGGAGGAGGGAGGAAGCGAGGGGGGGGGAGGGGGAAATGAGGGAGGAGGAGTTTACCTGAGGACGACCTCATCGCTCATGGGTCTGATGCCCCTGATGTCAGTGCGGTAGAACAGCTTGGCGGTGAGAGCACTGTTGTGCGTTGTAAATGCTCTCTTTAGAAGATTCTTCTCCCCAACGCAGACACACACACACACATACACACACACACACACACACACACACACGTACGCACGCAATCACACATGCATGGTGCACGCAC